>NW_010201694.1:0-2673 GCF_000695765.1 Mesitornis unicolor
CTGCTCATGTGGCCCTGCCTCACTGGTGAACACTATGGGTTTCAGGAGGGTTGATGTGATGCATGGGTTGCAGGAGCAACTGGCTCTGCACCCTTCCCATCTCTCCTCTCCTTTTCTTCCTTCAACTGACCTTGGTGTTTTTCAAAGTTGTTCTCCTCAGGTCCCACTCCTTTCTCCACTGCAGGTCTCTTTTAATGGTTCTGAAGAGTTCCCGGCTCTGTCTTTCAGGATTGAGTCGCAGTGGGACTTAAGCTTAAGTTGGGGTTGCACTAGCCCAGCCCAGTCCAGCCCAGCCCAGCCCAACCAGGCTGGGGCTGGGGCCGGGACCGGGACCACGTCACCTGCACCTGGGGCGGGACTGTTCAGGCAGTGCAAGAGAGGGAGCAAGTGTGCCCAGCACCTCCCTTAAATACCTGGGTGCTGATAGGTGTGCTGTGTGATAGGGGTGCTGATTGACTAGACCCTCATCAGAGATAACCCTTCCTCCATTACCAAAAACAAAACCAAAAAACCCCTCACAGAAAACCCAATATACATGATTATTGGCATCTGCCAAGTCCATGCATAAAATGGAGCTGCTCACAGTTCTAGTGAATTGCATTTAAAAATTTTAAAGAAAGGGGCATGAGGACTTATAATTTAAAACTTCCAAGTCATATGCACAGAAGTTCAGGATTAGAGTGGATGGAAAACTTAAGCTCTGGTTCTCTACTGAGTTCAGCGTAATAATCATTACAGTATTAACAGTAGTCTTTTAAGGTAGTACTTGAAGCAAGAATAATTAATGGACTAGGTGCTGGCTAAGCATCTAAGGGTACAGAATCCATTCCAAAGACCTTTGCATTCTGGGACAAAGAGTCAGAGGGACTGAAAAGGAAGCAAGATGCCAACAAAGAAGCAGGTTAAAGTAGATGCACAGTGCTGACATTGTTGAAGTGTCCTCTGTTTATCAGATCAGACATGATCACATGGTAGTCATATGTGGTCCCAAAGACCACAATTCTCATACTGCCAGCAATCACCTCAGCAAGTCCTGTCAGTGGTGTGAGGTTCCCATCCTTCTCTTGTTAGAGGGTACTCCTGAACTTCTTTTCTTATCTGTAGTTCCTGTTGTTTCCAGCCACAATTCATATGTGGTCAGCTCATACATGTTTCCTGTGTAACTGCTGTCCTTTCAGTTCTCTTTCTTCGCTCCTTAGAGACTGTAGTCATTTCCCTGTCACCTCTGTTTTCACTGGCCTGACCAATTCCATGAGATTTCATCTCTGCTCATTCAGTAGTTCCTCTTTCTGAAAGATCCTCTGGCCCCTTTGCTACTCCTGAAACCTTCCTCTGCATCACTTTTGGACTTGAATCACCTCACTCGGTCGCAGATAACCAGAAGTACACACCACTCTAGTCCAAGCTTCACTAATACCTTAAATTTACTGTAATCAATAGTTTTTCTGGGATTAATCTCAGGTTTTAGCAAAGCAGTCTCCACCATCCTCTGGCTACAGCATGTGTTAAATATATTGGAGATGGAAGAAGGAAACAAAGGAATTTATATTGGAGGATAGGCTAATGGGATGTCAAAAGTAGTTTCAGTTTTTATAATCTTTACAGATAATGACACATTATTAGTGACACCCAGAAGCAAACTGAGGAGTCAAGAGGGTAAACCTCTTTCTGGCATCTAGATGAGTGGTGCAGTTGGGCACTTTCATACAAGAGGAAAGGATTCGGTGTTTCTTCCTTCTTTAGATGCAGGAGTATGTGTGCGTGTGCATGTGCATGTGTGTCTCTGATCTCTTATTGAAAGCATTGACTAAACATGCTTGCTTTTATCGTCTTTTTTTGGTTTGCTGAGCTATGGGCATACTCACTGTTCTGCGATTTATGATAAGGGAATGGTAAACGCGGGGTCCAGCGTGCTCAAGTGTCATGAACAGTAAGCTTAACTATTTTTCCCTCTCAATCAGTCAGACTCTTGTGGCATAGTGTTTGCTCAGTGTTTGTGCAATATGGGACAATTCTGTGCCACCTTAATAGTGTACACAGGCACACATGGATGCATGTGGCAGGATTTCCAAACACACAGACAGTTATAGTGTTAAGTACTTGAAGACACCTGAGGGTGAAAAGTGTTGATTTGTTGTAAAATGCTATTGCTTATCTAACATGCAGAATGAGCACTTGTGCAAAATTTAATTCCATTTGTATTTTCCCATCCTGCACAAAGATCAGCAACACCTTGGTGCTGTCATCTTCAATGCAGTGTTTACCCAGGTACACATTTAAAAATTAAAAAAAAAAAATTTGTTTATAAATCTTTGCAAAAGTTGTAAGATAATAACAACAAATCTGTTTCTGAAATTTTACATTCCCAGTGTCATCCATCCTGACAATTTTTTAAGTTCATAGTTCTTTTCATAACTGGGTTTTCTCAGTCTCATCTTTTCCCTCCCAGATACAACAGAAACGAATATCACCAGCAAGATATTTCTTCAAATATCCTGGCAAATATTCTTCAATATCACTTTTTCTTTATTATTATGCATTCTTTTAGGCTTAATATAATCTTAGGAATCACCATTTCCTGATGCATTTCGCTAAACCCATCTTTTTGATACAGTTCACATCTACTCAATGTTTTCTGGCATTCCAACAACAAAATTTTTGTGCTTTTCTGCT
>NW_010201695.1:0-1477 GCF_000695765.1 Mesitornis unicolor
ACTGAGCAGCCCGGGCTGTTCCTGGTCCCTGTGCGGGTCGGGCTCTTCACCCGCAGCCCAGGGTGAGGTTGTGACCCCCCGGGCTGAGGTTGTGACCCCCTGGGCTTTGGGTGCCCGCAGCCTCGGCTCTCTGGGGTTTGGTGCCCGGGGAGGTTCCCCAGCAGCGTTCACGGCCGCTGCTCCGTGCTGACGTCTGGGCCATTTTTTGGGGGTTTTCTGAAATCCGGAAGACTCGGTGAAGAGACCTCGGTGTTTCCAGGTGTGGGCAGTAACTGCAGCAGTAACTGCAGCGGGCAGTTGTACGTGGGCTGTTTTTACAACCCGACCCCCTGCCGACCCCACAGCACCGCGCGCGGCCACAGCCCCGCGCGTGACCGGGCCGTTTCGGCTGCCCTTCCCCGCTCCGCAGGCCAGAAGGGAGAAGGGGAAGTGGTGGATGTGCCCGTGCTCTGCTCTCGGGGCCAACCTGGGCTGTGCTCTGCTCGCTGCCAGCTCTGTGGGGCTCTTCCCAAGCGGTTCTTGCCCCCATCGGTCGCTGGATCCTCTCGGGGCCAACCCCCGTCCTGGCAGGGATCTGAGCCTGCACCCGCGCGTCTGCTCGGGGGTGGGCGACGTCCAAGTGGGAGCTGGAGACACCCGAGGGCTTCAGGTGGCCGCTCTGCCTTGGGGACATGGGGTGATGGCTGCTGGCCCCAGAGCAATGGTTGCTGGCCCAAGGTGATGGCTGATGGCCCTGGGGCAATGGTTGCTGGCCCAAAGTGATGGCTAGTGGCCCCAGAGCAATGGTTGCTGGCCCAAGGTGATGGCTGATGGCCCTGGGGCAATGGTTGCTGGCCCAAAGTGATGGCTAGTGGCCCCAGAGCAATGGTTGCTGGCCCAAGGTGATGGCTGATGGCCCTGGGGCAATGGTTGCTGGCCCAAAGTGATGGCTAGTGGCCCCAGAGCAATGGTTGCTGGCCCAAGGTGATGGCTGATGGCCCTGGGGCAATGGTTGCTGGCCCAAAGTGATGGCTAGTGGCCCCAGAGCAATGGTTGCTGGCCCAAGGTGATGGCTGATGGCCCTGGGGCAATGGTTGCTGGCCCAAAGTGATGGCTGGTAGTCCCAGAGCAATGGTTGGTGGCCCTTGGTGGCCCGCAGGGAGGGTGGGGGCCTGGCTGGTCTCTAACGCCCGTTCTCTCTCCTCCCGCCCGCCGCAGAGCTGCACCTTGTAAATACTCTTATTTGTATATACTGTAAATGATGACATCGGTGGTGATGGCCCTGGGGCAATGGTTGCTGGCCCAAAGTGATGGCTGGTAGTCCCAGAGCAATGGTTGGTGGCCCTTGGTGGCCCGCAGGGAGGGTGGGGGCCTGGCTGGTCTCTAACGCCCGTTCTCTCTCCTCCCGCCCGCCGCAGAGCTGCACCTTGTAAATACTCTTATTTGTATATACTGTAAATGATGACATCGGTGGGCGCCAGCCGAGCCCGGGGGAGCT
>NW_010201695.1:1749-2273 GCF_000695765.1 Mesitornis unicolor
CGCGCCGCTCTGACCGCGCTGTCTCCGTCCTTAGGCCACTGCGGAACAGATCCGACTTGCACAGATGATCTCGGACCACAACGACGCTGACTTTGAGGAGAAGGTGAAACAAGTGAGTGTGGGCGGGCTGGGCTGCGCAGGAGCAGCGGCGACCCCGGAATTCCCGGCCCCGGCTCCTCCTTGAGGGGACGCAGTGAGGCTGAGGGTCCCCAGACCCCGGTGTTGCTCTGGGGCTCTCTGGTCTGGGGTCTGTCCCGGTCCGTGAGCCCTGACGGTGGCGGTGTCCTCTCGGCAGCTGATCGACATCACGGGCAAGAACCAGGACGAGTGCGTGATCGCGCTGCACGACTGCAACGGGGATGTCAACCGGGCCATCAACGTGCTGCTGGAGGGCAACCCCGACACGGTAGGGCCAGGGCCTGCGCCTCGGGGGCCACTGCAGCGTCACCGCGCCTCTGGGACCAGGGGTGCGGATAATGGGACCCCGAAGGAGCACCCAGCTCCGTGTGTGCTGTGTGACCCCA
>NW_010201695.1:2290-2925 GCF_000695765.1 Mesitornis unicolor
CCCCCAAACGAGCACCCAGCTCCGTGTGTGCTGTGTGACCACATCTGGGACCAGGGGTGCAGATAATGGGACCCCAAATGAGTGCCCGGCTCCACTTGTGCTGTGTGACCACGTTTGGGGGCCAGGGGTGTGGATAACAGGACCCCGAACGAGCACCCAGCTCCGTGTGTGCTGTGTGACCACATCTGGGGGCCAGGGGTGTGGATAACAGGACCCCGAACGAGCACCCAGCTCCGTGTGTGCTGTGTGACCACATCTGGGGGCCAGGGGTGTGGATAACAGGACCCCGAACGAGCACCCAGCTCCGTGTGTGCTGTGTGACCACATCTGGGGGCCAGGGGTGTGGATAACAGGACCCCGAACGAGCACCCAGCTCCACTCGTGCTGTGTGACCCATGGCCGTGTCCTGGCTTCCCAGCACCGCTCTGGTCTCAAACCGGAGCCGAGCGCTCGGGTGCTCGCTCGTGAGGCACCGTTTCAAACAGGAAAGGGCCTGGCCTGGCCTGCGTGAGATTTGGGTTAAAATTCCAGCATTCGGAGGCAATATTTTCCTAAATTTCCTGAGCCAGGGACCGGTGGGGAGGGACTTGGGAGGCCGTGGGTGCGGGGCAGTCTGTGCCGCTCTGGTTTTGGTC
>NW_010201696.1:0-8121 GCF_000695765.1 Mesitornis unicolor
CAAAAACTCCTCACAGAAAACCCAATACACTCAGAATCTTATTTAATTGTTTCCTCACTTACTTGCACACCTTTAGCCCCAGATTAAATCAGTTGTGCTTCCAGTCAAAAGAACTTTATATACTTTAACTGTCCCAGGGAAATTTTATCTGTAATTGTGACTGAGGGCTTGCAACAACCTGGAAGGAACTTCTCAGTGAATCCTTTCCAGGTTTTACTTTGAGACCATTGCATGAAATAATGAGAGACTGAGGGTTCAGTGTTTTGTTGGCATTTATGTACTACAGACATGATCAATAAAGCCCACAGTCAACGTTTTTTACTACGAAATATACAATATCTATACTGTATAGGATCTATACTACATAGTTTGGAGTGCTGCAGAATCATATGTCTGGAAATAGAGTTCACTGCCAAGCAACAAGAAATATGGGGTGTAGAAATACTAGATGGATATCCCTACTTTTATGAGACAGAATGTAGAACTTTAGGATCACAGATCTAAATTTGACGTTATGCTGCTGTGCCCAGACAGAAGCCTGGACAGTGGTAGCTTATACCCCTCGCATCTCTGGTGGGAAGAGAGAAGGAAAAGAAAAGCTATGCACATCTAGTTAAACTCGTTCGGGGCTATAGATGACATTTCAGGAAGTCTCCCTGGCATCAGTATGTATGATCCTAAAGCATGACTGAAATTTATAGAAATTTTAGAGACAATTAACATGTTAGGTTCTGAAGAGATATTGTAAACTGTCCAAAGTAATAAAATCAGCAATGCATGGCATTACTTTCCTCTATGAAGAGTTTGAATAAATAAGACATTTATAAAAATGAGCAGAAAATATGAAATGAATATCCCAAGAACCATGAAAAAATATAAGCTAAAAGAGAAATTGAATTTTCTTCTGAGTTTCTGAGAGAGAATGCAGTTGTGGATTTTATACATAATTTATAAGGGAAATTGGCCAGTTCACTCAGGTATACACCATATCAACTTTTAGGAAAGATTAAGCAAGCTGTCTTCTTTTAATTGAAATCAAATATAGGCATGGAAGAAAATTACTTCTGCCCATGGAAGAATACGGTGATGTCACATGGCCAACTGCATTTGCAGTGTACATGGGGCTTTCTTCTACAAAGTAAACTTCTGCTTCAGTTCTTGAACAGCCACAAAATAATGTGAGCGTCAACAGCTTCCCCTGTCTCTGAGCCAGCTGTCCCCGAGCCAGCTGTCC
The DNA here is from genome assembly GCF_000695765.1 of Mesitornis unicolor. Lineage (NCBI taxonomy): Eukaryota > Metazoa > Chordata > Aves > Mesitornithiformes > Mesitornithidae > Mesitornis > Mesitornis unicolor. The sequence goes on from NW_010201696.1 coordinate 1,235, forward strand.
CCTACTGCAGTTAGTACATACTCTTGCATTTGGCTTTGTATACTGTAAGGAAAACCTATGCCCTACATACTGTTTGCATCTCTAAGAACGTAAGAATTGACATAATAGATCAAACTAGTGATCCATTTAGTTCAATATCCTATCTCTGAATTAAGTGTCAGATGCTTCAGAGAAAGGTGTAAGCAAGTCTTTAGTGGGCAATAATAGAATGACCTGTCACAGTGGAAGTTTGTTAGGGACCTCCAAAACCATTGAATGCAATTTCCTGCTGTGTCAGACACCACATCCTAAAATGTTCTTCCTAAATATATAAAGCTCAGTCTTAACTTGTTCCATAAAACACAATCTTTCACCTTCCATGGACTGTTTCTAAAGATTAGGAAAGGTGACCACCACTCCCAGGTTCTGTTACTGGCTCTGTCACTGTCTTGGGATATTTTTTTTTATTAGGCTACTTAAACTCACAGTGATTCTTTCTCCCAATCTCTAATTAGGCTCCCTTTTTTCACTGGAAGAGGTTTCTGATGACTACAGGGATCCTCAGCTAAAAGCTTGTGGAGGTCTAAGTGCTTATTCTAACAATAAAAATAAAGACACCATTACAGTCAACTTTCCATTAACCAGCATAACATAAGGTGAGGATACCCCAGTAATGGAAAAACACTGATGATGCAGGTATCACTGCTAGTGGGACAAGGGAAACTCTAGCTGCCTCTCCAACAACATTGCTTGATTTCTGACCTGCAAGCTGGTGGTGGCTATTCCTTAGCCTACTGAGGAAGTTGTGTTTCCTGAGGACTCTTTTGGGATGTTCTACAACATGATCAAGATTTTCTGCTGTGAGTAAGCTGTATCATTAAGAGGAGGAGATGGGAAATACCTCCTCTGTTATGTGAGAAATATATCTGGAGTCTTCAGGTGTTTTGGGCGGGTTTTAGCCAAACTTCCCACTTCACATACCTAGCTATGCCTCACAAAGACCATAACAGAGTGGCAGCTGCATAGGATGAGAGCTTTACTCTGGCATATGTAGATCATTCCTGACACTCCTGAGCCTGGTGCTTTCAAAGCTGGGCAAGATGAAGATCAAGCAGACCAGCAATTCCCAGTCCTGAAAGTGCTATCCAGTGACAGTTCAGCCAGGCCTTTCTTGAAAAACAGCAGGCCTTACTGGCACAGGCTTGAGGGAAGACCATGGCTGTCATCAGTCAGCCATCCAAACCCAATAGCAGGGAACAATTACCACTGTGCTTCCAAGTCCTGTCACGGAACTCTAAGGCTTTTCATGTGCAACCTGAAATATAAAACAGCAGGTAAATAAACACATGACTAAACCCTGAACTTCATAGCAACCTAGGGAAAAAGATCAGTTAACACATAATTCTACACAAGCAAGAGTTATTCAGTAGTCCTTTTAATCCCTTTACTAAAAAAAGTTTAGAATTTGACTGTTCCTTAGCTCAAAAATGAGTTTTTAATTTTAAAACCATAAAATCTACGCTCAATATCTAGTAAGTCCTTTAAGTTCTTCAAATGAAAGGGCATACAAGGTTCAAGACAAATATATATTCTTGATAGCCGATAAATAAAAAGAGCTTTTTTTTCTTGTTCAGAAAGGAGTTATGTCACAAGGTTTCTTTTGCATTAGTTCTCTGTGGATGTAATCTGGATGGACACAGGGAGTAGCCTAACTATAGGTTTGTGTAAACTAAAAGATGCTAGAAGGCTTTTATTCCATCCCTAGACCCACACATCTTCTCAAAATCAGAGTAGGGTCCTATAGTATAATTCCTAATGTTTCTCCAGTTTGACTTGAAAACTTTCAGTAAAAAACTGGCCCATCTCAAAACCACAATATTATCCATTAATTTGAAATATCCACTAAGGATTCCAAATAAAAACAATGATAGGACAAGGGGTAACGGACACAAACTGGAACACAGGAGGTTCCACTTCAATTTGAGAAGAAACTTCTTCTCAGTGAGGGTGACAGAGCACTGGAACAGGCTGCCCAGAGAGGTTGTGGAGTCTCCTCCTCTGGAGACGTTCAAAACCCACCTGGACGCCTTCCTGTGTAACCTCATCTAGGTGTTCCTGCTCCGGCAGGGGGATTGGACTAGATGATCTTTTGAGGTCCCTTCCAATCCCTAACGTTCTGTGATTCTGTGATTCTCTGTGTGTGTGTGTGTGTGTGTATGTATGTGTGTGTGTGTGTGTGTTGTTGTATGAGGTTGTATACTCACATGCATACATATACGTATATGTAATAGATATATGTGTGTTTGTATGTGTACATATATATACACACACACAAGGAAAAGAAATATATATAAGGAAAAACGCACAGAGACCCCAGAATTTTATATTTTGAAAACAAGTACTTCTGCAGTGTTTGGAGGGTCAGTAAAACAGCAGTATTAGGAAAACACTTGAACATGGAAAACATTGCAGGCTGTAGTATGAGACAGCTGAGGAGCTTGGGCAGAAGTGATGAGAAAATTTCGCAGGAGAGAAATAAAGAACCATGCAGAAAGATTGGGAAATAATTAAAAGGAGCAGGCAAGAAGAAGTGCTAGCACAGAAGCAGAAAAGAAGATAAGTTCTTTAGCTAAAAGGGGAAAATAAATCAGCACAGACAGAAAAGTAATTTTCGGTCAGTTAGGTAAGAGAGAGAAGCAGCAGAGTTTGGAGATGAGTTTAATGCTTATATGGGAATGCAGTTAGAGTAGAAGCAGATTCTGAAAGAGAAAAAGCTCCCGGACAGGCAGAGATTTTGCTGTTTTAAGATAAGGATTAGATTAACCGGGAGGTATCCACATCTAGAAACAGCAGTTAGGTTGCAACAGAAACCAGGGACTATTTTCACTCTTCCTCAGCACTTCAGTCTCATCTAAAAGCAATTATCAATATTAATAGGACTTTTTCCATTGACAAGTGTGCTTTTGAGCAGGCCTTGACAGAGTACAAATCTGCAGTGCCATTAAAGAGACTTGACACAAGGATCAAGTTTTCTACCCTAGTCCTTCATCTCAGCCCTCACTTGTAATCCAAGCAATAATTCTAAATTCTTTTGTTTTAAGGATTAATTTGGATTCTTACTACTAAGGATGGATAACTATAACCACTAGTTTGAGCTACCTCAATATCCATCAGGTAAGAGTAAGTCTGGTAAAGCAACATGGTAAAGGGAACATTGATCTTTATCAGTTGTACTATTCAATGAACACTTCTACTGGTGAGATCCAGAAGATTCTGTCAAAGACTGAAATAACTCTGCACAATATTAATACAGAATAGGAAAAAAGGGCAAAGAATGGAATCCAAAGGAAGAAATGCAAGTAGAATGAAGTATTTTTTTTTCTTTCTTCTTTTTTTTAAAATAAAATCTTTACATATGATGTCATTAATAGAGAAGTTTAGCCTCATTTATGTTTAGACACCTGTCCAACAAAAGGCAGGGTCTCACTGACAATCAGCACAGTAGTGGATGTGTTCATGCTTGTCTGCAAATACTTATTTTACACTGTTTTGTAGCTATCTGAAAATCTCCAATAAAATAGTGAGAAAAATGGGGGGACTTAGATTATCACAGAAGGAAAATTTAAGAAATATAAGGCTGGCTCTGGGCTACTGTACAGATCCTGAGGAAACTAAGATAGAAGAGCTAAGGATATGGGAGAAGAAAAAGTGTTCCAGTTTAGCCACAGACAGAGAGACACAGAAAAGTAGACTTCACAGAATTACTTTCCTTTTTTTTTCTATTCTTCCTCTTTCTCTCTCCTCTCCTCTCCTCTCCTCTCTCCTCAGACAGAGAGACACAGAAAAGTAGACTTCACAGAATTACTTTCCTTTTTTTTTCTATTCTTCCTCTTTCTCTCTCCTCTCCTCTCTCCTTATTGACATTTCTAACACACCAGCATTCCCTAAAATCATGAATGTGGTGTTTACACCTGCTTCTAAATCATTAATGAGACTGCCAAATGAGAATGCACCAAACACAAATCCCTTTTATAAACACTTTCCTCTTGGCTTGCTACATTGTTATTTATTACCAAAGCTTGTTTATATACCTAGGGCACATTTTACTCCATCTGACAGCTTTCAAATTCAAGTCAGTTTGGATTAATTTTCTTTCTCAACTAATTTTATAATTAATTTTTAAAATTCAAGACTTTTGGAGGGGGTGGGGTTTTTTTTCCTTTGCTTTAAAGTTTTTTATTTTTTTATTTGTTCTCTCCTTTTACAGATAGGCCAAGGATTAAAGACATCTGTATTATTCATCATGAATATGATATTCAAATGTATTAAATTATTGTCAGATGCTGTCCTTGACACAATGCATTTACATGGTGAAATTAGTGAGATAATTGTAACAGTTGCCTTTCACTGAGAATGACTGTACTTACCAATCTTGTTATTAACCTAATTACTTTACAGGTATTTAGGATCCATCTGCTGCTGCCAAACATAAAAAAATATTCAAAATATTAAAACTTGCTGCCAAACATAAAAAAAACATTCCAAATATTAAAACTTGGAAAAGGAGAGGAATCTGTAAGAAGATGGGACACTGAAATTGGATAAGTACGGGCTAGACAGATGCTCATATACTTAAATTATGTTTTGCTGCTCATATCTTCAATGGAATATTTGACTGTGAAACACTGCATGTCATAAAGCCTGGTCCTGTATTTTTGTATTTGTTTTACAGCATTCTGGGCTGGTCCTTGATCCTCAGTAGCTTTGTGTCACTAAGCATCCCATCACCCTGGGATGATAGAAGGCAAGTTCCAAGGAAGCATCACATGGTGTCAGCTAACAACTAGCAGACATCTGAGGTGCACACTCTCATATCTCTGCTTGAACCTGTTTCATGTGCTGTACATCAGCGAATAACCACTGGTGAAGGAGGTTAAGTCTAAAAGTGAGTGTCTGATCCAGAGTTGATGCCCTCTTCTAAGTTTGTTTCTCTTCTGTCTTTCTCTCTTTTACACACACACACACACACACACACTCTCACTCTTCCAGCATTTTGCTTTTGAAGAACTTGAGTCCAGTCATGGGAAAGGAATATTTAAAGAGCTCCACTAACAGATCACAGTTCTGTTCCTAAGATTGCCATAAAAAAAGACCCCAAAACCTTCCTTCCTGAGGAAGTAAACCACTAAACAGAGAAACCAAATAGGTTTTCCAAAAGTACTGAGAGATGAACAGCATAACTCAAACTCCAGCCCAGAAATTTGCAGATCGTATTTTGGCACGTGTGCTGCTTCCACTCCCTGTATTCCAGATTTCCCCTCTGAGGGAACTTTCTGTTCATATAGTGCTCCTTCCCAACATATTTTTCAGCACAGTGCTTTATGGCTACTTCTATTGTGGGATTTCCTGCAAAAAGGACAAGATTCTACACCAACCCACACCCCAAGGGTTTTTTCAGTAAACCACCCAACAAATACCTGTGGATCTCTAAGTATCTCACTGTCAGAAATACAGTAAATTTCTACACGAAACTGGTAATACTTTAAATTACTGCCTGTCCAGATTCTTCTTATCTGCCAGCAAAAATGATAAAATAATCAATACTTTTCATTTTCAAACTTACAACAATAAAGAGGTAACATTTTATTCTATTTTTTTTTTCCTTAAGGAAAAACCGTTGACTTTAAATAATTCCATAACAATCTTTCACTTGGATGTCAAAATTACCACAGAAACAAATAACCAGCTATGTGACCTGGTGTAAATCTCTATGACTTCAGGGCTACGTGACCACATATCACTTCAGGTAGAACACAGTTGGACATGACCATGGAAGACTTGCCTGAAAATCTTAGTTTCAACACAGACTACTAGTTTTAGGGCATTAAATGCATACAGATAATGAAGTTCTTTAAACAAGGTTATAATCTTAGCTCCTCTGTCCTTACATCTGTCAAATACTGTGAAAAGTACCTTTTTCAAGCCTTACAGGAGATTCCTGGCAACAATCTTGCTTGGTATAATTGAATGAAGGTCAAGATAGTTAAACACTGGGAAAAAGATTTAATTGCCTGTTCATAGTCACCTAGAGCAACTTCCAACACACCTTAATCTCTGGAACATATACATGGGACTTTCACCAGTGACAGAGGATCTGTAGGAGATCGATGCCCTTCTAGAGAGGCAGCAAAAGGCTGGGGGAGGTAGGAGGGGTGAGCTAAAAATGCTTCAAGGTGTTGACACTTGGCTAAAAGACTTGTGCCTTCAGACATTTGTGGTACAAGAGCACGACTTAGTCCCCAAAATGTAAGGAGTTTAATATGGAGCTAAATGCTCTCCTGGAACATTAATTAATCTAATTAGGAAACCATTTAGCTTGTTAAATATCAAACCACAGTTTTTGGAAGGTATGATCCAAATTCACATGTAAGTACACAGCAGAAGTAGTAACAGAATTTGGGAACCCTGGCTCCCTCTGTTGAGGGATTTCATCTGTCAGTGTTCAACACGGCAAAACCTCAGACTGCTGCCACGCTAAGGAAGCACCTGGGTATTGGGCAGAATTGTCTTTAATGTTCTGATCTTATTCCAAAAACAGGTCTCATCTGAGTCCAACCTAAAAGATGAGTGAAGGTTGAAGTAAGTGATTAAGGTTCTTCTTTTACATCAGTGTTTAGCAACCATAAATGAATAAATGTTTTCAAAACAGCGCTGAATATTTGACTTTATCATCATGTGTTTCAAGATTTCTTGTCACTTGGGCATCATTTACTCTGATTTTAACAGGCAATATAGGAAAATCCAATCCCCATCCTATATATATTTCACACTGAGAAGGTCAAAAGAACTTGCCAACATGAAATCTTGATCTTATAAGAAGAGAGAGAGAGAGAAAGAGAGAGAGAAAG
>NW_010201697.1:0-231 GCF_000695765.1 Mesitornis unicolor
ACTGCCGCGCCAAATACGCGGGCGCGTAGCGGTGGGCACTGCTGAGCTCAAAAAGCCATTTTCTTCGCTGTGGAGCAGCCTGGTGTGTGACTCCACGCAGAATGATACTTTTTAAGGGGGCTGTTCGGTGGTGAGGGCTTTTTTTCCCCTCCCTTTTTCCAGCCCCTCGCTGCACACACTTCAGCTGGCCGGAGGCTTGCCTCGGTGGCGGCGTACGCAGCACTCGTATTG
>NW_010201697.1:251-23329 GCF_000695765.1 Mesitornis unicolor
TGTAAATCACTTCGCGATAGTTTTTGAAGCGCTTCTTACAGGCGGCACTGTAATGAACCGTCTTGTCAGTGCTTGTGGTAAGCTTAAAAAGCATGTAAGCTAGAGGCTGTTTTCAAGACTAATGTGTGTAATGCGCTGCTGTTACTTTTCACAGAAGAGGCAGAAATGTAGTCTGTTATTGACTTACTCTTGGTATAAATGTAGTTCCCCCTGCTATGCTTTATTGGGGTCCGCTCTGTTGTTTTGGATCCAGTTGTAGTTTCCATCTTTTCGTGGAAAAGGCTAGTTAAAATAAATGTTCAGAAATACAGGTGTATTTAACAAGAACTATGGAAAGTAATCTTTATTATAATGCTGTACTGGAGATAGCTCTTTATTCTGGAATAATTTGAGAAAATAAAGTTGCTTGATTAAATTGATTAAAATTTACGTGGACTTGAATTTAAAAACTTTAGTTGCCAGCATCTGTTATAATATTTTAACTAAATAGATATATTAATGTAGTTAATTATTAGTATTTAATTAGTATTTATTGCTATTTTGATGTTGCCTTCATGTATTGGAAATATCTACTGAAATAGTCTAGAGATCCTTCATTTTGCTTTTCGAACATCTTCATATGGAATAATCTTTCTGATTCCTTTTCCAGCTTATTAATGCCTTTTTCCCCTCAAAAATTTTCAGAGAACAGTCAGAAGAGGAATGGATGTAACATGATATTCTTGGAGTGCTCAAAACACACAAGTTCTGCAAAGATTTGTTTTTTGGTTAAGTAATACAAAGAAAATGGATGAATCAGCTTTGCTGGATCTGTTGGAATGTCCTGTTTGCTTAGAACGCCTTGATGCATCTGCAAAAGTCTTGCCTTGCCAACACACGTTTTGTAAACGCTGTCTGCTGGGCATTGTGAGCTCTCGAAATGAGCTTCGATGCCCAGAGTGCAGGACTTTAGTGGACTGCAGTGTTGACGAACTTCCCAGTAATATTTTGCTTGTTAGACTACTGGATGGCATCAAACAGAGGCCTCGAAAACCCAGCGCTGGTGGTGGGACAGGTAGCACAAATGCTTTAAGGGTCCCTGTCAACACTATAACTAATTGTGGATCAAAGGACCTGCAGAGCTCTCATGTTGGACAGCAGCAAAGGGTGCAAGCACGGAGCCCTCCTGTTAGGGTGAGTAGCATGTGATGGTGGTATTTTGTTGCAGTCGTAACTTTTCCTGCACCATTTCAAAATGGTTGGTGGTCTCTCCTTCAGGATAAGGACAGTCAGATAGAAAATAAAGCAAAACAGTGTGTTTTTGAGAACTGTTGTAGATTTGTCACAAAACACAGCAGTGTTCTTGTCAGCATTGGTTTACTGTTATGTAAATACCAGTAATAGTATTTCCTTATTAAAACTCTCAGTTGTTGAGGTAAGGAGAAGAAAATTATCTCAATACCTTGGTTGTCTTACTAAAAGGAAGTCAAATAAAACAAGATCATTTGTGTGGAAAGCTAAAGGAGCTGTTAAGGGCAAACATCTTGTGAAGATCACTTGAAATTGTTCTTGGTTTGTTAACTGCTAGATTAGAGATTTTGATTTGGCTCTTTTGTTTTCTGTAATGAGTCCAACTATCAGTAATTTTCCTTTGAATTAGATATAATGAATGTTAAACGTGAGCAGGGAAGTTATGTTCTTGTTGAAGTCAATGAAGGTTTTGCCATTGGCTTCTAATGAGCTACATTTTTACTTCTCTTCCTTTAGAAAGAAATCTTTGAATTACTGTCATCTGTTATTTGTACTCTCAGTCCTCACCCCTTCTTTAATTAGATTTGTCTCAATTTTCTTTCTAAGATGTTTGGATATGTACTGTGATCAGAAGACATTGCCTTCTGTCTGTACTCTAGTTCCTTCTTAAGATCTATGCAACCTGTAGACACTGTCATACCTTATAATTGAGACTTAGTAGCCTCATTTATGATAATCCATTCTAAAGCCTGTGTTGGGAAATATATTGTTATGTTATGTTATGTTATGTTATGTTATGTTAATAATGAGATTACTGACCTTGCTCTGTTTTACCTAATGACAAGGCAGAACAGCTTCTCTGAAAGATCCTGTTGCCTATTTTGTGATGCTTGCATATTCAGAGTTCCTGCGTTTCTGAGTGATTTAGGTGGTTTTCTTCTTGTGAAGTTTATCTTATTTTTAAGAAATGTCTTAAGGAGTTCCAAGGAGAGGGCTTAAATGTGTATTTGACAGGACTAGTCTTTATTTTAAAGTATAACCGAATGGTTTAGTTTATTTACCCAGTGAAGGAAGCCTTACACTGATTTGACCTCAGTTGTACTTATATGAGTGGGATTTCTTTAAAACATCTTAGATACACCTCTTAAGTTTACATGAAGATTTTAAATACAAGTATTATTCCATTAGATTGTATTGTTTTCTCTGCTTGGTAGAGACTCTCATTAGGTTCTTCAATTAGGAATATAAAATTAATAATTATCATGACACTTCCTGTTAATGAATATTGTTCTGTATATAGATTAATTGGTAGTGGAGGAGAGAAGATGATGTGGGTTATTTTTTTTCTTTCAGAAGGTAAACCTTAAGAAACACTGCAAAGACGCTTCAGCAGTATCAAAACCAGTCTGGTCTTCTCCAGAACTTTACGTTGTTTACTACAATACCTTGCATTTGCAAAAGCTCTTTAATTTAAAACAAAGCAAAATAACCTTACAACTTGTTGATATATTTTTCATGTTGACCTTTGTGAAGAACTCTTTGTTTTCAGAGGCTGCTTCTCCTCCAAAAAGGCTTCCTGTGCAGCAATGTATTGCATATGTGTATGACTGCACTTCAGAGTTTCTCAAAGCCTTATTAGAAAAAATAAAACTGAATATGGAATACTCTCTCTTTTTTTTTTAATGTTCTGTAATATCCTGTTGTGCAACATTTGCATTTCCAGATGTTGTACAGAGTAGAAAGTGATAACATATGGAATGTTTCTTCGGTTTATTAGTTAGGCTGTACCGTGTGCCATTAAAATTCTGACCATGTGCGTTCCTTATGCAATTAACTGATACGCAGTATATATTAGTAATAGATTTCAACATTTTACAGTAAGTCTGACTACATCTTTGCAGTTTCTAGGGTTTCACAGGCATTCTTGTGTCTTCTTTCCTTTGGGAGACAGGGAAAGATGATCTTCTTGTCTTTTGTCTGCTTTGTCCAGAGCATTTTCTACTAGGAAGGCAGTACTTTTAAGAACAGGAGCCAACTCTGAAAGATAAGAAGCGGGAGATAAGAACTTTTCATTTTTCTACATGAAACATGTTTCTTTTTTAAAAAAATCCAGAAAACAAAATGCCAATTTAATGGACAGTGTTGAAGTGAATGTTTTGCTAACTATAACATAAATATGGTTGCAAATACAGTTTCTTTTTGGTAATTGGAGAGGAAAATCTGTTTCTAGATGAATTAGATTTCCTAAACTAATTTTGCTGAAGGGGAACTAGTAAATGAAAGTTGCTGTTACGTTAAATGAAGTGAGCATGGGTGAAGGCTGTCAAGTCATAAACATTCTGCTTATCCCCTGAAGTAATACTAAGCTCATAAATGTCCTTTCAGAGGATGCCATAATTTTCAGAAAAGGTTAATACAGCATGTACTGTAAAGTGATTTCCTGTACTGTATCAATGACCATAGAGTTGCCAGCCCTGTTATTGCACAATACTGTGTATATTGCATTCTCTGTATGTATGTGGTGACACATGGCAATAAACAAACAAATGGTTACTTGAGTCTTAAAACTAATGAACCTGGGTGGGTGGTGAGGATTAACAGATCTTGTGCTTTGTATCTCCCCCACTTCAATAACCCTGTTTCTGTAACCTCTATAATCTTTCACTGCTGTAACAACTGAAATTTCTCCCTTCAAGTTTTTAACCTCCTTCTATTCCCTGCTATTTTGTTGCATAAATCCTTCTGTGCCTTTCCCTGGGTACCGGTTGGACAAAGGCAGCATACTGCTGTACCTGATGAAAAATTCTGCTCAGTGCCCAGCTCTTCTGTTCTGAGCAGCCAGCTTGCCTGGGAGAACAAATAATAATTATGCTCATGCTGTAACTTCTCTCTGGTATGGATGCTAATTTAATGCTTTTTTTCTTTTTTCTTTTAAATTTAAAACCTTCAGCTAGGTTGACAGCTTGGAAGAGCTTTAAGAACCCACAGCCTGCTGTCATATCTGCTTGGGACTAGTCTTCAGGAGCAAGTTATTGAGGGCTGTTGAGGGACTGCATGATCACATCAGCCTTGTTTCCTTCAAAAGAACATAGGAAAATTTGAGGGTACTTACTTTCTAATTTATGCTCATCTTGTCATTTTCACAAAGTATGTCAAACAGTTATTATCTTAAGTTCCTTATGGTAGTTTTACAGCAGAATACCTATTACAAGAGTCTTAAACATAGCTGTGTGTATAAGTTGATAGATATTGGAGAGCTGTTCTAATTTCTCTACTAGAAGATAGATTTAAGATGATACACGTGTAATTTTTCCCTTGAATTTCTATGTGCCTAAGACATACCAGTTGTCCTGCTAATTAGAGTCCAAGTTTCTGAAGTTAGGGCTGACTTCTCAGCAGAACCTAGAGCGAAGTTGATGAGATAGTCTGAAATCTCATCACTGTTGAAAGGATTTTTTTAATAATGTTTTCAGCTGTTCTCTGAACCAAGTGTAGGAAGAAATAGACAAAGGATTTAAAGGATTTCCATTTTTGAAAGAGAAGCATGAATAGCTCAAAAGTTGGCCATGTCTAATAGAGGTGATGCTTATGTCGATTGAGTATTGATGGTGTAATTTGGGTGTATTTTACTGTATGCCAATGAGAAATCTTATTGAGAAATGTTACAGTGCAGACAGTGGGAAAGTCCTAAAGCTTTTCCTTTTTTCCTTGGTTTTATTCTGGAAAGCTAATAGAGACCTCTGGTAACATCATTTTAGGTGAAGTCTTGAAATGAGAGGGTAAAGAAATATTGCAGGCTAATAGTTTATACTCGTTTTTCTAACTACAGCTTATTTTAATTCTTGCTCTGTGCATTCCTAAAACTTTTTCTGTTGAGAACTACTAACATCTGAGATGCTTACAATAAATTCTTATAAATTGAAGAGGAAAGAAGAAAACACAAACAGAAGGTTGCTCCCTGAGTTGCTGCTAATGCTCCTCTGTGTTGCATTCTAGTGTAAACCCACATGTCCATTCTCATGCTTGTGTAACACAGGAAAGCAGCAGTAAAATTTTAAATTCCCTCATCCATGCTGCTGCAGCAGTGGTCGTTTGTGATCCAGTAAGCTTGCCTGGGAAGGGCTTTAATGCCAAAAAGGAAAATAAATGGAGCCAGGTTCTCTTCCATGGCTAACCTTGGTATACAGCCTGGGGCATTAGGGACAATGGACCACCTTCTGGCCTGTGAGGACTTCAGAAAGTCAGGCTTCTCTGTCTATTGGACTTGATGCATGCAAGAATTGCATGTTAGCAATCAGTTTGATTTCATCCTGACCACCCTGGAGAAAAGAGCTCAGGGTGGCAGCTCACGCAGTTTGACTATTTAGCAGGATTCAAAAATCTGACTGGAGCTGAAACAGTTGCTGCTGTTGTAGCCATGACAGTTGCAGGCCTATTGAGATCTTGAGAGAACTTGATTGTCAAAGGATACCTCTTAATGACTAGAAAACAACAATGGGACTGAAAATGTGCATGCTGAGATTAATAACTTTAATAAAGGACTGAAAATAGATATGGAGATTGCCAAGCATAGCAGCAGGTGTGGGTTGGAATAGATGTTTAAATCACCTTTAAACAAGAGTTAGCAGAATAAAACAATACATAGAAATGTCATATCAGCAATTATCTACTGGTCAGGCTCACATTGTGATTATATATCAGTTTGTAAAGTGTGCCACTTTGGGGGAAAAAGTGGTTGTAGAAATGTGCAAGCAACAGTGGCTAATGCAGTTAGTTTCATGACTGTGAATGCAGGCTGGAGAGTTATTACTTGATGATAACTGATTTTGAGGATTGTATGTGTACAAATTTGTAAAAAAAAATCTGCTTTCCTCCTTATTTTAAAGAAGAAACAAGTGTATCTTATTGTTGCCTGTGTAGTTTTACTTGTGCATTCCCGTGTAAAAGCCAACCTATAAAAGTAAGGAATGTCAAGGTGCAACTTCAACGTGTGAAATATCTTAATTTGAGAATGTGAAGATAGGCATGTATTCATGTTTCACAGTGATGATTAGAAAGCATTTGGGGAAGCCTTTAAATCACTTATGCACACTTTTGTTTCCTTTCATGCTCCCTGAAATACCAGATTCTGCTTTTACATTTACAATTGCTTGTACAATTTTAATTACTTCTTTGTAACGCTTTTGTATCTTGTGTTAAGCTAGATAAAATTTAGTGGAGATTATAAATATAAAAGGAAAGTAGACTGTCTCTCATGGTGTTAGTGTGTCTCCTCTCTGAGATAAGTAATTAAGTAAAGAGAGAGAGGATAAGCAAAAGGAGGAATTGTCTCAGTATCTAAAGGCATTGGGCTAGGATTGAGAGCTTCCGGGTTCAGTTCCTGGCTCTACCACAGACATCCTTTATAACCTCGCACAGAGTCAGGCAAAGCTTTGTGCCTCTGTTTCCCATCTGCAGATATGACAGATAGTACTTCCTTTGTTTGACTCACTATTTAAACTATATACTCTTTAGTGCAGCGATTGACTTTTTTTTAATTTATTTTGGATGTATCTATAGTGTGTTTCACAGTGGTCCACAGTCTCAGTTGAGGTCAGCAGATATTGCTGTTCGCTCTTTAAACCATTGACTTCCACATTACTGGAGAGCTCTTCATAATCTATTTCCTGTACCAAAGATGGTCCAGTGCCTAGTGTTACATTGTTAAAAGGATTTTGTTTTGTGTATGGATGTCTAATAGGAAATTGCATAAATACCTCAGTGAGGAAAACCCAGACATTTAAAAAAAAAATCTGTGGAAGCTGGTGTTTCATTCTTCACCTAGAGAAATCTGCATCCAACTGGCACACTGGTGTGTGGGTTTGAGTTTGTTTTTGAAAAGAGAATATGTAACATGAATGGTGTTGGTAGTACAGAGATATTTAACTCCATACTTTGAACCTTGATAGTAATCTTTAACCTGCCAGTTAATGTTAATCTTGATAAAATAGCTGCAAAACTAGTGTAATCCCTTTATTCTGAAAATAATTAGATTTTGAAGTAAATTGATTTTTGAAGTAACTACCTGAAAACCAAATCTGCAGTAGTTAAGTGTGAGATTTAAATATCTTTTTATTTTGTTTCTGATAGCCTTTTTAGTGTGTATTAGTGGAAAGTGCTGTGGTATGATTGCTTTGTTTTCAGGTGGAAGAGGGTCTGTCTTTATTTCCCTTCACTTTGCAGTTTAATATTCCTCCATTTCTGTAGATTTGTTTAAAACAGCCTACCTGAAATAAAATTCTTTTTTTCTCCAGTGTAATTTGGCCAGTGATTTACAAGTCACAAGTTCTGATCATTCAGAAAAATTAAACTTCTGCCCAAAAAGGAAGTCTAAGGCCATTACTTTTAATGGGCTTGTGAAGGGGAGCAGTTTGTTGGGTTTTTTTGAGTTTTGTTTTTCTTTTTAGAGAATAAAAATATTTTAATTTTTCTCTTATTACCAGAGAAAACAAATACCAGTAAAATTGCTTTACATAGGTAGTCCAAGGTCTGGTTAGAAAAGCAAGTCAGTAGTGCTGTCGCTGTGTTTCTGTATGCATAGCATCCAGCTTTCTGTAATGGTACTCCTTGTTTGGTGGCTTAATAGGCATCTTGTGCTGTGGGAAAAGATGAAGAGGCTGATTGGGATGAGGTCAACTAGAAATCCTTCTCCTCCACTCCTTTACCTGAGTGACGTGGTTTTCACATGGTACTTCCTGGTCTAACCACTGTATTTAGTGTGTGCGTAGGAACTGCCAAAAACAGCAAGCCTGAAACTGCAGCTGTGATAATAAAACTGGAAACTTGTTTTGTTGAATTGTTTGTCTTTCTTTTGCTGGACTTGCCCCTGTGGTGCATTTGGCCTTTTCATTATAATGTGCTTCACACTTTCTTTGGTCTTTTCTTTGGCTCCATTGTTGTCCTTTATTCAAATGTTCTCTTGCCTCTAATCTTAGTGTACTTCTTCCAAAAAAAAGAGAAAACTTCTATTTTCCTTCCCTCTTGTGTCTAATTTGTCATTGACTGTGTCAAACATAGGAAAAATAAAATAAGCAATAAGAAAGGAAATGTTCTGTTGAAATATCTGGACTACGGACGCTCTAGTGATATTTATGACTAAATCTGCTACATGAATGAAGTGTAGGCTAACATTACTGTATTGCTTAGCCTCATTTGGTTTACAATTTTTGTTTTGTTTTTTCTTTAAATCATTGCCTATATGCATATCCTTGTGTGGGTAAGAATGTATCTTGGTAACTAAAGCTGAAACATCATCTTGTCAGCCCTGTTCATACACACACCTCATTACTGGGTACACAAAAAAAGTGTGCATCTGTTATGTCTCAGTTCCTATCAGACCCCTCTTTCTTAGTAGACAGAGAAGCGTCATCTCAGAAAATCAGCGGTGAACTCTTGCATCAGTTGTGTTAGATCAGAATCTTTTTGGAGAACAAGGTTTGTTTGTTCATGTTTTTTGTGTAGGTTTGTTTGTTTGTTTTTAAGAATGACTGCTTTGAGGTGGGCTGGATTTTAGGAAGCAAGTGGCCCTGAGGTGGAAGAATCGCATGTCCTAGGGAAATGTTCCTTTCTGCACCACTTATCTTTCTTCACCTTCCAAGTTCATGAAAATCGCTTCAGCCTTTCTGATCTGTCTTGCCAAGCAAATGGATACCTTGACACTGGCATGTGTTCAGAATACTAAAGAAGGGGTGATGTGTGTTACTTACAGATTTCCACCTTCCTGTAGATCTAAGAGGGAGAGGGAAAGAAGCTGCTTCAAAGGCAGCTTCTAAGAGATGATGTGTGCCCCCTTACGAGTGCTGTGTTGCAGTTTTGTGTAATTTTGTAAAGACTTCGGTTATACTTCATTGTCTGTCCAAGCCTGAAGGATTAGGACAAGGAAGCAATAGCTCCACTACTTTAGAAATCCTTTATTCTTTGGTTTCCAACTGTATCAATTTCTGTCCCAGTAGTGCTGACCATGGAAATTATCATCTTGACAGACATCTCCTAGACATAGTAGCACTGTCAGTGCAACATGAATCCTGGGTATAGATGGGGAGGTGATAGCACTGTCCTCTCCTTGATTGCCAGCCTGAACGGTGGGGCTAGTCCTAGTTAGAGCCTTGCTGGATTGAGAGTGCCTGAATAACTGCTTTCATTTATTCTCATCCCATAGATACTGCTGGGGCTGTCATGCAGTTTGGGCATGAAGCCCCTGGCTGGTCTTAGTCAGCACTGAGGCAAATAGTTTAGTCTGTTCGCTCTTCTGCATGCTCTTAAACATCAGGAAATCATTGGGACTCTAGAAGATGCTCTGGAGGTAAGGACAGTCACTCCAAAGAGAGAAACTGAGACCAGTATTTGGAATTTTTTTACATGATGCTTGTATGCAAATCTTTAAAATGTCCTTCAGTGTTTCCTTGAAACATATAGGTTTGGATTCTCCAGTTAAGGGGAAAATGAAACACAAGTTAAATTCAACTATATGTTTCATTTACAGACACTGTTGCTGAAGTGTCTCAGAAGCTGAGTCTGCTGGGTACATGAAAGTCAATGTAGCACATGAGCAGTCAACCATGGAAATCGCTTATCCCTGTACCCTTAGAAGCTTAGGACTGTGACACTCTTTTGACATTTGTTGTGACATTCAAGCTTGTGATTTGTTATCCAAAGTTAGGTTTCTGTAGCATAGCAGTATAAACACTACGGAAATTTAAGAAATTTATCTTCTTGTCTGGGTCTTTGTTTCTATCTTATTTAGCCCTTGATTAATTCCCCACCACCATATAAGCACTTAAACTCTTCAAGTATAAAAAGCAGAACTTGCAAGAATGTGTCTGACTAAAACTGAGAACAAGACTCTCTTGTGCACCTGTGTGTGTGTGCTCTTTTGCACAGTAGTTTGGTTTGAAATGGTGCTGGTATGCTCAGCCTTCCACATGTAATTTTTAAAATATGATGTAAATTTGTGAGGTTTATTTCTTTTAATTGAACTAAAAGCCTGATGTGCTGTTTCACTGTTTTTTCTGTCTTCCAAGTTGGCATGATTCTTCAGAGTTGAATACTGATATTTTTCATTTTCTATAAATGCGCAAAGTATAATTTTACAGTTTCTAGCTGGGAAGTATGCTGTTAATCATAAATGCAATTTGATCAAAGGTAAGCATATCAGTGTTGCTTAAAAATTAATACAGATATGATTTTGCTCCTTTGTGAAGTGACGGAGTGCTGCCCTTGCACAGAAGATAAGCCCAGGCATCAGGGAATGTCCTGTTGGACTTCGTAACACCTAAAGCACTCTTCAGTCTTTAGTGTTCCTTTGATAATAAAACTGATTTTGTTTCATGGCATTAGTGTTGCAAAAAGATGAGGTAACTGCTCTCCTTTTGTAAAGGAAAGATGTACATATTATATATCTTGGACTTCCTCTTCACAGCACCTAAACTTTCAAATATACAGTACATTAAAAGCTTTCTGAAGAACCGAAGCACTGTATCTTGTATGAACCACAATTTTACAGGACAAACTTTTGAAAACCTTCAATTAAAGACAAAAGTTCTCAGTCCCACTAGACTTTCAAGCTGCCGAACTCAAGAAAAGTAATGTAGTCTTACTTGCACAGAGAACTGAGAGGATCAATACTGAATAATTTGGAACAGGTCTCTTAAATTCTTCTTTATTAGTATGCAGTCTTAATTCTTTAGGTTATAATCTGCATTTTATTTATATCAAAAAATGAGAAAGAATGAGGCATTTCTGATTAAAAAGCATTAAGATGAAAAGTATTCAAAGACGACTATCTGAGTTGGCATATATAGGGCGTAGCTGTTCCAGAAGCTTATTTTAAACAAACTCAGTAAGAATGATTCAGTGTGCTGTGGTAAATTCAGTGTGCTCTGAGTAAAGAGGAAGCTTTTATTCTGAAGCTGAGAGCTTGCTAAAAGAAAATCAGCATCTCTGGATCTTCACTTGTTCATCTATGCCAGTGCCCTACTATCTCAGATGGACTTCTTTTTCATAAGCTAGATAAAGATCTGAGAGGAGACTCTTAAATCTTATCCACACTAGCGGAGTTAAGCCATTTTCAAAACCTGTTTAGTTTAACACAGTTTTAAATCCACAGCCTTATTAAGTTAACAAGCCTTCAACCTTGCCACCAGGTTCTGTAATCTTCTTAGATCTTCAGTCTAAGCAGGGCAGGGATAGTCAATAAGCAGATGAATAGATAATCTTTCAGAAGACATAGGTCTTCCAGAAATACACGTTGATATGTATGCTGACTTTTGAAAGGTTCAGAAATGCTGATCTTAACTTCCACTGAGTATAAGACACACTACTACAGTACTTACAACTAGAGAAAAAAGTTGAAAGGACTATCACTTTGTTTTGTTGAGGAGGAAGAAGGGATTTTTTAATTTTTTTTGTAAAGCATTAATTCCAGCCCAATAAAATTAGGTTAAATTTTAAGTATAGAGTAGGGTAAATGAAAATAACAATTTGTTTCCTTACCATTGTGCATATGTAGACTAAAAGCTTCTTTGTAGTTGTTTCATAAGGTATCTTTGAAAATCTTTCAGGCAATCAGTAGTCTGTGGATGAAAACCTAAAAAAAAAACCAACAACCCATTGATGCAGACAATGTGGTATTGGCCACCTCTGCAGACTACCTGTTACTTCTGTTTAGTTTTAGCTCTTCCAGCCTTGTTAAATTTAAGCTGTGCCTGTCTCCTGAGTAGAGCTGCTGAGGTAGTGGAGCTAAGGAAGGTAAAAGCAGTTTATAGTGGAAGAAGACTTAACTGCAGGATCCACACCAGACATGTTCAATTGGAGCAGTGGAGGTGGATGTGGGGTGCCAAGCCAGATCCGGGATATGCCAAGGGTGACCTTGTTTTTGGAGAGGGTGGCAGAAGAGCTAAGCGCAGAGCAAGTCAGGCATGAAAAGAGTCACTCATCTCACTGAAAGAATGGGAGGAGGCCTCTGGGAGGAGATGATTAAAC
Source organism: Mesitornis unicolor (assembly GCF_000695765.1). Classification (NCBI taxonomy): domain Eukaryota; kingdom Metazoa; phylum Chordata; class Aves; order Mesitornithiformes; family Mesitornithidae; genus Mesitornis; species Mesitornis unicolor. The sequence goes on from NW_010201697.1 coordinate 12,501, forward strand.
AGCAACGATACTTCAATACCGGTGGGTGATAAAGACCCAAAATGTTGAGTACTAAGGGAACAGAGGATATTGAATTATGCTGAAAGAAAACAGACTATGGTAGTAGATTTGGAACATAGCAATAGTCAGATTGGGTAAAAAATGGCTGAGAAGGAAACTAGATTGAGCAAATGAGTCTGCTCAGTGGAACTGAGCTAGAGCCCTGGTGAGGATGAGGTGCTGAAAGAACAAGTTGAAGAGGTAGCTTGATGTTTGTGGAAGGGTTTGGAGAGCATCAAAATAGAAAAGTTGATAAGGAGGAGTTGGCTAGACAGGAGGTGAGGATAACAAGATTTAATGTTACTGACTCACATGCCATGTATATATGTATATTTTAATTTCAAAATACTGTGTATTTCATTTTTCATTGTTTATTTTGAATATTTCAGTTCCAAAATGGTCGAAGAACTTCCTGTAGAGGATTGTGAAGATTATTTCTGGCAAATCTCTCAAGCACTTTGAGATTCCTCACAGGATTCTAAAAATGTCAGTTTTATTACCAATAAACTATTATCTCAGTTCTTACAAAACAATAAGGCTACAAATTTGTATGTTCCATTCAGTGAACTCAAAGTGGGCTAACGTCCTAGGAATTGCTTGGAAGTCAGAAAAGATTCTCAAAGAAGGAAGAGGGGAAAAAAAAAGCACTTTGTGACTATTCTGGTTTGGTAGCATTTTCTTTCACCTTGCTTCCGTGTTTCCTCAGTCCTTTGTGTGGTCCTTCAGTTAGTAATAGCTAGAAATAAGGATGTAAACATCCTACCAGCATTAGAGTGTGGGTGCAACATTACATACTATTCTTTAGAATTTAGTCATGATGGATAAGAACAATGAATTTTGTAGGGCAAGTTTTCCAAGCAAAATAACAGGATATTTTCAATATGTTTTCAGTCCTTTGGAGCAGCTCACCTTTCTTCAATATGCTTAAAAAAAGAACTGTCATTCTAGAATTATGTTTTCAAAATATGTTATTTTTGTTCAGTAAGGGAGACTTTTGTTTATGTTTACTTTCACTAATAAGTGGGATTGCTTTCTCAGTGGAGAAATAGAACAGATTCCCAAAGCAGCTTACAATTTTAAAACATGTTTATTTTCTCATACTGAAACCTCCAAACCTAGAAAGAAACATAAGGGCTAATGAAAACTTGTTCCTAACTTCAGCCTCTGGTGTGGGTATATGCTCTTTACTCAGGAAATCGTACTTTTTCGTATCTTCAAGTCAGAATTGTGCTGCTTGCAACAGGGAGCTGATGTTGTTTGTGCTTCCCTGTTTGTTATTTTACCAGCTCTCTACCTTTAGAAGGAACAGCATAAAAAAGGTCAAAATTGATTTTTAAACAGCATAGTTTATTCTATCTGGTTATTCTGCAAGAACATTATACTAAAAAAAAAAGTCTCTCTATCAAAACTCTTGTTTTAAATTTTCTGAGTTTGGACTAAAGAAATCCAAGAAAAAAGGTGTGAGTTAAACCAGCACAACTGTCAGGAAATGTTTGTGCCCCCCTTTTTTTTTGTAGCTGTCATGCAATTTTGCACACAAACTCTGATGTAATTTAAAAAATATTCTCTGAGTAAAATTTTATGCAACGTAGCATCATTAATCCTTTTAGAGCTTTTGAAATGTCTTCAATGCACATGCAGTAAGTCTGTGCCACATAATTTCTTATTTTATTAATGTTGATGGGAGTTAAAACAGGTAATGAGATCAATTGGTTGATGAAATTTATGCCTTCATCTGTTCTTTTCTGTAGGGTGTGGTTTTCCAAGTGGATGTATCCTTTTGTCTGGAGTGTACTGCTCAGTTCACAAATAAAGACATTAGATTAGAAATGGTAAAAAAAAAATACAGTTATTTTAGAGCAAATTTAGTACTGGCAGTAATGGAAGGATATGGATTTACAGTATTCAGCGACACTGTCCTCAGAAGAAATTCGTGTGTGAAGATTTTCATCTGCTTGCAAACAGATTTCAGTGCAGTTTCACTTGGATTTAGTCAGATTGAAGCCCAGTCACACGTAGCCAGATAGAAGTTCAAGGTAATTTATCTGAATCAAACAGAAGCACTAACTTGGTTGTTGTTATTAGACATGTCTTACAGCTCAAAAAAATCTTGTAGCCCAGTATGCAGTAATCAAAGCATATTTGATGGCTGGGCTTGGTTAGTCTTGCCTATAGTAAATGGAAAGCAAAGTATTCCAAATGATGCGTTTCAGTCAAATGTTACATAGTTGCCTCCAGGAATTCATAAGTTTTGTTTGCATAACTTACCTTCTGATGTTGGAGAAATCATCTTCATGCTTAAACAGATAACCTCGCCCTCAGATCTGGATGTTGGCTGCTTATTAAATCATGGGTCTCTCTCTTCTAACTGCTGTTGACGATGTAAGATTAGGACCCCACAACTTCCTGTAAACTGCATTTAACTCTTGAAGTCAAATACCTCCGGTTCTCAAATCCTGAAGGTTAGTAAGAATTTGTAAGATTTCAGATAAGTCAAAATCAAGTTCTGCAGTAATTTTCCAGGTCTGAAGACAGGATTGTGTTTAAAAACTCAGATTCACGTTCTTTCCCCGTGTTTCATTTTGGGGAAAGAAGTAGAGTCAATGAAACTTTTGGTAGAGTGTGACTTTCTGACTTAGGTAAAACCTTTGCTTTGTACTAAGGCAGACCAAACTTGGAAGAGAATTCAAATGGCAGGGCTTTGTCAGTGTTGCTGCACTCTGGTTTTGGTGCAGACTCCAATTACTGAAGTGTACTGTTAGATGCCAAACTCTGCTTTGTTTTCAGGGAAGGTTGTTGATTTTTATTAGGCTAAACAAATCTGAAGGTCTTAGTAGGAGCACTCAGTGGATGAAATAACATTTGGTTTGTGCTGTGTTTTGAAAAAAACAGTACTTTTTGCAGATTTCTTTCTTCTATTCAGCATATTAAGTTTTGTAGAAGAAATCTGACCAAAGTGGTGTAAATACTGTTTATATTTTCCAAGGTCTTGTAGCTATAGAAATAAAATTGCAGTTTTGAACTTTGCTGTTAAAACATACATTGGAAAATACTCTCTTCGAATACAGAAGAGCGTTAATGGCTTCCACAAAAGCAGATCTGGTAAAAGTCAACAGTGCAGATAGATATTCTTCATCAAGGGGTCTTGGTGTTCCTGTGGTAGCTGAAACAACAGAAGCTGCTGCTAAAGGTGCCAATCAGCATAATAAATCTGGAACAGGGGAGGGTGTGCTATGAAGACTGGTAAGACTGACCATAAATACCGGAGCTGGGTCATTGGTTAGTGTCTGAAAGTGGATTTTGTGAGAGAGGGTTAAAAAAAAAAGGGGTGGAGAAAAGAAGCAGAATTGTGCATGAATCAGCAAGACGACAACATTCCAGAGAGCATGAGACTTGCTGGTAGCACTAATAATTGCAAAGTCTGTGGGTGCTGTTTCTTGGGCATATTATTTTCAGAGATTCATGATTTTATGAATGTTCTCGGTAAATACCATTTTGAACTCTCATTTTGTCTTTTTAATAGAGGTAAGCAAGCAAGGACCTGTGAATGTTGGCTAGCTGTTCAGATCAAGGGCTAACAAATACTTTTTAGTTATAGCTATGCTTTTTGGTTTTGTTGTCTTTGCACACAGCACTTTCAAAGGACACTGGAAAAAATAGCACTGAATTCAGAAGTCTTGTGTGTTTTCTGTTTTGTCATTTAGTTGATACGCGTTAAATCTGCCTTAAGCAAATCACCTTAGTTAAGGCAATTCAGCCTTTTGGTTCGGTATTAAATGCACTGTGAAGGTTGATACTGCTGATCATAGTGGCTTAATCATGTGGTCTTTTGCTCCCCCCTTTCTAAAACTGAAGTTGTTCCTCTCTGTGAAAATAAAATGCCCACTGGAAAAAGGATTAAGTCTGCCCACGTCCCAGGTGAGTGGGTCACTAGGCCAGAGAATTGTCTTGCAATCCTTTTCAGTGCTTTAATAGGGGTTAAGGGAATTCCATGCCAAAACATCTGTGGTTTGGTGGTTGGATCTCATGTCACGTTGGATCATGTACTGCAGGTACTAATGACATTTTTTATGGAAATAACAGCTTTCTTTTTTTCTTAATCTCCCTGTTTGTGTCCCCAGTGAATTATTTGGTAAGATAAAATAATTCTGATTGTTTATTTTCTCTAGAAAACACAAAATTAAGTGTGGCTTGAAGTGTGGTTTTCCCCTATTTTTTAACTAGCAGATGGGGAACATAACATTGATTGTTTGTGTTGGCTTAGCTATGATATTTTTCTTCTCACTTTCCTCTGTAATGTAAGGACAAGATTAATTTAGGAGAAAATAGTTCCTGTCTGACTTTTGTGTTTAATGAGAACATAGTATTCCTTGGGATAAACTTTCAGATGTTGGAGCATTATTGTTTTGAAATAAACTAATATTTATCAAAACATAAATTAAGGGGTTTTTCAGAAGTTAAATAGCTTTTAAAAAGCCAGCTTTAAAAGCGTACATAACTCTAAATATTACATTTCAGGTTAGCTATATCTCAGTGATCTTGTTGGGATTATATGTCTGCTATTGAATTTTAAGGAAAAATTACAAAAACAGTAATTTCAGTGTAATGTTATTCCCTTAAAAATAATAATTACCAGAATTGATTTGAGATGTATGTGGGCTTCAGTTGTTCATATGTATCTAACCCTTTCACTTTTTCCAATTCCATATTCTTCTATTAATAAGAAATGGGCGTCAGGTACATCCTTTCCAGGTGGTAAAAAAATGATTAAATTTGATATTCTTTGTTATAGTACAAAGTGTCGGAAAGCCTGAGTAGTGAATCTGTGTTTAAAAACAATCACTGAGCAATGTACTATTCCTTTGTTGCCTTTTTTAAAAAAGCAAAACAGAACCACAGGCTTCTACCTCCAAGGAGAGAGGACAACTGAGGCTGTAGAAATGTAGTATTACTGAGAAGTACGAGTACATACTTAGATTATGGCTCTAGATGAAGACTGACTGTACTACTTGGTGCATGCAGATGAGAACATGAAAGTGACCGTAATGTGCTATATAAAATGTTGGCACTAGAAAGCTGAACTGCTGGTGTGTAGAAATCATCCCTTTTTTCTTTTTCTGTGTTCTTCATTTACTCTGTGCAGTATATATGTGAGTCTATTTTTTTAATTCCTTTTTTATTCAAGGTGCTTCAGTGATGATTGCCTTATCATAGCTATAATGATTCTTTAACTCATTGCTTTGTTGCAATTGTGTTGATGTCAACCATTTGATATAATTTTGAATACAGAAAAGTGGTCACCCAGCAGAGCGTGCCCAGAAAAGGCTGCAGGGCTGGCTTGGCACTCTGGTCTACTCTACTCAGGAATAATTAGTACAAGCATTACAGATAGTTCCAGCCAGGCAGCATTAGCACCATGTTTCTAAGAAATGTCTTGCGTCTGGTTTTGTTTCGTTAGTATTGGCGGTGATAGAAGCAGAGGAATGTGCTGCCAAGGTTGTTACCAGTGCATGACCTAGGCTGTTCTTGGCTGGGGACTGCATCCAAAACACCAGAGTCTAGCATGCATCAGTACTCTGCTTTAGATGTTGCTTAGACTTAGGGTGGCAAAATTAGGAGAAATTCTTGCTCTAAGTGAAGTTGTGCTGGAAATTTCCATGAAGTGAATCATCCTTGAATAGACAAGACGATTAAATGCTAAGCCTATCCACCAGCATTTTCCTGTGTGCTTTTAGTGTTTGGATTTTCCAGTTTGTAATGATAACACTGCAATGAAAAGTGCCACCAAGGCATATCAGAACCGCTGTGACTGTCAAAAACTGAATGTAGCCTCTAGCACTTTAACAGTAAAAGTAAACTGTTCATCTATCTCTTAATCTAATATGTTGCTGAGATGAGTAAGAACTGTTAACGAGCAGTACAGTCTTTGTGAGAATAGACTTAATAGTAGTAGATTTAATGATAAATTTTATTAATGGAAGCCTTGTCCCACACTTGCTCTGGTTAAAATTCAGTGTGCTTTCCGTGACAATTATTGATGAGAGATATTAAATTAAATGCTATTTTCTGAAACTAATTTTAGGCATGTTTTTTGTAGCAGAGAGATGTTTATTCCATGTGCTCTTCAGGAGAAATCTGTTGTTGCAGTCAAGCGGGCAGCATCAAGTTTGTCTCTTTGACCCAATTATGTTCATTTTCCTAGGTTCTTTTGCTAGACTGACAAAACCTTGGCTAATTAGGTGCTAGATACTGCAGCTTTGGATGCATGGCTGAGTTTTGATTTAGGCTTCCCAATGTATTTCAAAAGGGACCCTTTGCTCATAGGTAGCACTGAAAAGCAGCACATGTCTGAAATCCTGCCTCTCCACAGGTGAGGGAGTCAATTCTGAATTGCAGAGAACTATTTCACTGGTATTCACAGTTTGAATTTGTTTTCTGCTGCTCCTCTCTCCTCAAGGGAGGACTCTTCATGCTCTTCCCCTGTTCCAGTGCGGAGTCCCTCCCATGGGAGACAGTCCTCCACTACCTTCTCCAACGTGAGTCCTTCCCACGGGCTGCAGTTCTTCACAGACTGATCCAGTGTGGGTCCTGTGCATGTATCCTCTTCATGGGTTGACAGGTCCTTCAGGAGAAGACTGCTTCAGTGTGGGTTCCCCTCTCCATGGGTTGACAGGTCCTGCCAGGAGCCTGCTCCAGCATGGGCTTCTCACAGGGTCACAGCCTCATTCAGGCACATCCACCTGCACCAGTGTAGTGTCGTCCACGGGCTGCAGGTGGCTATCAGCTCCACCGTTAACTTCCACCGGCTGCGGGGTCTTCACCATGGGCTGCAGGGCAATCTGTGCCCTGACACCTGGAGCATCTCTCCCTCCTTCACTGACCTTGGTGTCTGCTGAGTTGTTCCTCTCACATATTATCACTCTTCTCTTTGTCTGCAGTTGTGCAGTGTTTCCCCCCCCCATTCTTGAATATGTTAGCACAGAGGTGCTACCACTGTTGCTGATTGGCTCAGCCTACTCAACAGAAGCCACCCCTGCAGCCCCCCACTACCTAAACCTAACCACAAGAAACCCAATCTATCAGTTTGTGATCAGCTGTAGACTTTTCTACTCCTGCTCTGAAGGGTGGGCAATATCCACCCAGCTACAGGCTGAAGAGCTGTAGGGTATCAACACCTTCTTGTTCAGGTCATGCCAGGAAAGAAAATGATTCCTTCAATTCCAAAAGGTCATTACAAAATGAACAGGGTTGATGGCAATCTCTGCTCCAAAGAGGTCTGATATATTTAGTATTGCTCATTAACAAACATCTCCAATCAGCATGAGGGATGGTATTGTCTCCTTAATTCCTCAGGTGAAATTGAAGTTTGCTCTAATGCTCAATGTGGTGAGCTGCTAGTGGCAGCTAAAATTCTATTACAATACAGTTGAAATAGATACAAGGTAGTAAAAGTTGAAATTTTAAATCCGGCACAAAAGCATGAAACAGCCATTGCTAAAGATCGCCTGCAGACTCAGTACTGCATTTTAGGTCAAATGCTATCAAATCACTTGTATGTTAAGTAAGTTTTCCCTCACAGTGAGAAAAGTATTTTTGTTGGTTTTTTAAAGTTTTGGAGGGCCACAAAGATGACTGAGGGAGTGGAGCATCTCCCTTGTGAGGAGCGGCTGAGGGAGCTGGGTCTCTTTAGCTTGGAGAAGAGGAGACTGAGGGGTGACCTCATTCATGTTTATAAATTTGTAAAGGGCGAGTGTCAGGAGGAAGGAGCCAGGCTCTGCTCAGTGATGGCCAATGACAGGACAAGGGGCAATGGGAGCAAACTGGAGCATAGGAGGTTCCATCTGAACATGAGGGAAAACTTTTTCACTGTGAGGGTGACAGAGCACTGGACCAGGCTGCCCAGAGAGGTTGTGGAGTCTCCTTCTCTGGAGACATTCAAAACCCGCCTGGATGTGTTCCTGTGTGACCTGGTCTAGGTGATCCTGCTCTGGCAGGGGGGTTGGACTGGATGATCTTTTGAGGTCTCTTCCAACTCCTAACATTCTGTGATACTGTGACTTTAGACAGCATGATTTTAAGAAAACAAATTTTAAATGAATGCCTGATGATACTTAGATTAATCTGGATTTCACAAATGAAAATCAGTCTGATAAACTCAAATAGAAGGTGGAAGGGAAAATGTCAGCATGCTGACTGGGTGAGCAAGAGTCGCCTCTAGTCACCTTAACACCTTAGTTTTTTGCCGTGACTTTTATTTGCTTTCAGATACTGTGTTTGTAGTCAATAGTAATTTTTAGTTTTAATATTCAAAATTGACTTAAAGGCTATTTTTCTATTAAAATCAATACTGGATAATGTAAAATAATGTGAGATTAAATTTTCATTGGCAATGAAGATGTTCTTGTGTTACTATTCAGCTTCCTTACAAATTATGTGGTGGAGAAATCCCTCATAAAAGAAAACCTGATGTGTCAGATTCTTAGAGAGCTCTAGGATTCCAAGATACTGTAGAAATTACTTCTCTTACAGTATTTCTGACTCAGGAATTATTTGGGAAATTACTGGGACACAAGCTATGAGCTATTCTGTAGTTCCTGCCCCTAAATTATTCTAGGGTGTGACAGTGATTGACTCTGCATATTGCTGCCCTCATCTCGAGTGGAGTGGTCTCATTTGTGAGTTAATATGTAGATGAAGGAGCATGGAAGAATAGGTTCAATTGTAGTCTTAAGTGGTATAAAGAAGGAAAGAGCCACTGCATTCATCAAGGTTTCAGGTCTGTGTTACATGTTAATACATAACCTAAACATGGTTTTTAAAAGAGTGTGACTTGAGTAGTAGTAGGAAAGTATTAATTTAATCAGTGGCAAAATAAATGATTCTTGTTTTATTGAAGTGAAGATACTGAAAATCAGTTTCAGTGTACATGTCCTGTACACAACCGTTGAAAAGGCACAATTAAGTATTATAAAATAAGAATTTTTATTTTCTTATTAGCGATTCACTTGGCGGATAAACTTAGGGCAAGTTATATTTCTTTATAAAAGAGGTTATGTGAGGTGATTCCTAGGTTTTTGTGGGGAAGAGGGACAAGATAGTCTTTTATTAATTTCACCTAAGACTATATCTGCATTTTAACAATCACCATTTTTCCTGGTGGGTTTTTTTTTTTCTCTTAGCATTGGATTCTCCATTTGAGTATACAAAGTTAGCAAAATACTTTATAAAAATTATTTAATGAATTGGATAACCATTTAGATCCTGTTTCCAGCAGATGGGGAGATGAGGCCTGTAAGTCTCAACAACTGTATTTCAGTGGAAGAAGGGGGGTTAGATTGAATCTGATTCACAAGACTGGCTCCCGTGGTTAAGATACATTTTACGTACCATTCATTTGTTTTTTACTTTCCTTCTCTGCTAAACTTTCTTATCGGAGTAGTTTCTCTTACTGTCCATTGCAGTAAGTATAGCAAGCTGTGAAAATAACATGTTGTTTTCAGAAGTATGATTGAAGCCGATTCTTTCCTTTCAATCAAATAATAGATTGTACTAGAAAGTTGTTTTCACTTCAGTGTGTGTATGAAGGTGAAGGCACAGCAACACTATCAGCATACTCCTATATTTAGTAGTTATTGTATTCATGCATTAACAAATATTGTTGTATTTATACAGTCAGCCAAAGTTACATATACAATGTACCTCTTAATACATTATCTGTCCTGTACTCTTGTATTTCCTACCATATTGGCAGTTTTCTCCCATGCTTTGGTTTTACACAGGTTTAATGACCTTTCTAGTGGTACATATTGCAGTCAGGATCTTTAGACAGTGCTGTTTTTCTTGTGTTCTTTCACTCTTAGAAAAACCAATATAGATGACTCACCATCTCCAGTATACGTTTTTAAACCATAGTACCTGTGGTTTGTTTTTTGAGCAAATAATGAAATATTATGTCATCAAATGAGATACTTTGGTCTATTTATTGAAAAAAAAATGCATTTTTTAAAAATTTCATAGGCAGATGAAAGGAGAAATACTGAGCGAAGTTAATCTTTGTGCAATGCTATATCCAACAAACTCTTTCATTGTGGTTGTATAACTTAGTTCTGTTTATTCACAACTAAAGTTATTGCTTCCTTTGATGGACTTGTACTTTCAAAAAGAAAGGCAAAATAAACATACTACTTTGGGCGAAAAGAGTGCACTCCAGCTGAATTTGCTGAATGAGATGACCTTGTATCACAGCTCTAGGATGAATCTGACATTCTTTCAGTTCAGGTTCATGTGGTCAAGGTTGTTCCCTACCCAGGCCATATGAAAATATGGCAATGCATGAATTCGATGAGATTTGTATCCTGCAAATGAGAGTATTCTAGGTAAGCTGTGGAGTTTTTGTAGCTTTTTGTAGGCTTGGGTGGAGTTTTACATTTTGGAAAAGAAAGAAAGACCAGAAGTGCTTGTGAAAATGTGAAAATGAGTGAATTCAGAACTTCATTTTTTTTGCCCTCAATAATGAATGCTGTCCTGTAGTTAGGACTGTGAGATACTGTTAAGTTACAGCTCTCGAGTTGAATATATGACACCGGGCAAATCACTTCTCTCTGTGAGCTGAATCATGATCTCTGACAGGTTTATCTGTGGCAATTTGAACTGTTATCAGTCCTGTCTTCTGCTGAAGGTTACTGACAAAGTCAGTTTAGGCTAATTGTCAGGTTATGAACTGTGCCTGCTGATGAGCCAGCACATGGGTTTTTTCCTGTTGTCCTTGCCAAATGGACAGTAATCTTCAG
>NW_010201697.1:23360-52092 GCF_000695765.1 Mesitornis unicolor
CAGGAAGGTAGAGTAGAAAATAGAGACATTAACATTTTACATGCTGTAGTAATATCTTCCAGAGAGGATGAATTAGTCTTCAGCTCCTGATCTGTGGAACAAATAGAATATTTGAAAAAAACCAATAACAGCAACAAAAAACCCCAAACACTGTCCACTGCTTATTTACTTTGTACCTAAGATTGAAGGGGGTCAGAAATTTTCTTGTACTGCATTTAGATACTGGAATGAGGGGACATGCAGGTGCCCTAAAAGAGAAATTATGCATTTCTCTAGCCTATGCAATTAAATCTCTCAATTGTTGTAATTTACAGAAAGCTTTCTGAAGTAAATTATTTTTCATTTATTAAATACATGAAATGTGCTTTCTTTATGCTAAATTTTTAAACCAAAAATCGTTTTATCCAAAACAAATCTTAAAAGTAATGCAGTTTTACATAAGAAGATATTTGTTACTGAAATTCTGAGTTACTGATTGCCACAGTGGACTTGCATTGCTAAAGCAATGAGTACGATCACTAGTAGTAGCAAAGAGAGGTAGAGCTGTTTTTTCGTACATGATTTTTCTAATTGTATTTTGAAGTCTAATTTGATTCTTAAAAACCAATTTTTTCAAGTAGTAAGTGGAGCAGATCTGTTTTCTGTTGGATACTTGTCATTCAAAAAAACCCTGCATATCTCTTTAATGAAATGAGCACATACAATTTGTAAACTTACAAAGCATTCAGCTTCTGACACCTTTAGATCTCCTTTGTGGGTGTAATAGATAAGAAATCTCAAACATGGAAGTATTGCATTTTGGTGGTGTTTATGCTAGAATATTGTGCGGTATTTTTCAGATTATATATGTTGCTCTTGAACTCTGTAACACAAGAAATTAAGGTTGCTTCCTCATAAATGAGTTTTTAAAGATTGTACCTACACACTTGTTGAAATGGAAATCATTTTACTCGTGAAATGGAAAGAACAGAAATTTCACGATAGCAAGCAGGGTATTAAAAGAGCATAAGCAAGTCTTGGCAAAATTGATCACAAACCCTCTGTAGATTTTAGCAATTCAAATCAGATTATTTTAGCATAAATTAGATTAACTGTATAGAGAGCTCTGTGTGTGAATGTTTTTTTAATAATTCTTAAGTATTTTTTATACATTCAGTAAACAGAAAAATGGTGTTATTCTAGCTGTATGTGTACAGCTTTACTAGTATGTGGTTGAGTATTCATCTCAGAAAGTTATAATTAAACTAGCATACAGTCTTCAGCCTTTTTAACGTGCAGTCCTTAATTAATTGCATTGTGTCATCTTATAATACAGTTTTTTAAACATCGGATACATGTGTTTTGATTCACTCTGCCTAGATTGATAAAACCTTCATCAGTCACATGAAAAGTACATAGTAATCACTACAGAGTGTGCTGTGGATTAGCTATAGTACCTTATAATAGTAGTAAAAATTTGAAAACAAAGGTTAACCAAGTTTCAACAGTAAGTTTCTTGTATGTTTTAATACATAATAGAAGGGAATAAAACTTTTCTGCCTAGTTAATTTCTTAATCTTTTTGAGAATTTAGCTGTGTACATTTAACTTTATAATGAGTGTTTCCTAAGATACGTTGTAGATCTACAGGTTTCTTCTAACTGATTTGCTACCATTTGTACAAATAGGATCTTTTTTTCCTTTGGCGTGGTGCTTTTTTGAAGGCCAGATATTCTTAAATGAATCTTTAATAAGCATGATTTACCCGTAGGGCTTGATGCCTTACTTTGGGCTGGAGGTTAAATACAGAAAGTTTTATCCTGTGGAACAGAAAGAGTTGAAGTAACTGATTATGTATATTACCACGTTAGTTGTAAAAATTCTATAGTATAATCTTTCCTGAAAGTCAGTGTGCATGCATTGTTCAGAGTATGGTGTTAAGGATGCTATCAAACTTTGCTGAATCAGTCAAGTGAAAGCACAGGAAACATTATGGCCTGTTGCTACTAATGACACAACTGATAAATATCAGAGGTTTTGCTCTTCTTATCTGAAGTCTAACTATTAGCATCTCATGCTATTATAAGAAACTACAAATATCTAAAATAGGAATAGGAGCAAATGTTTTGGGTTACTCTAGGCAGATTTCGTTACAGAAAATGTAAACCATGAGCTGTGATATCCGATACTTTTGTTTAAACAAAAATGGTGGCTTGTTGGGTTTTTTTTAAAGCTTATTTGCTACTTGGAGTAAAGCTCCTAAATCAACAAAATCAGGAATTTCTGCATTCTGTGAAAACTGTTTCAACAACTCTCACATTTGACTACATTTTTGGGGTAAATTTCACTTTTCATTTATGAAATTTAAAAATTAAGGGTTTTTTCTTCAAATTTATTCTTCATTCTTCATTGAAACATTGGAAAGTGTACAGTCTATCAGCTGTGTGCCTCATACTATTCTCTTGTCCTTCAAAAGCAGACCTGTTTCCTAAGTCCTGGGGATTTCCAGCAGGCAAGTCTAAAGTAGGTTGACTTTTTTTTTTGATTATTTTTAAAATTTCCATTGGTTAAATTATTGTAACATGTCATGACAAAATACACTTCATTTTTACTTCTGCCTAGTGTTTTGTTTCAAAAAAGTATCTGTTTTAGTAAAGGGATAAAGCAAACTGGAGTGAATTCTATCGTTTTCCAGTTCTTCTTAATTAGATGCTATTGTGGTTTTTGTTTATTTGTCATTCAGTGGTAGCCAAAAGCCTTTCCCTAAACATAGTTACAAAAGGTGTGATACAACTGACTTAGTTGTCTATAGTTTTTTCAATTTAAAGATTGAGTGGAGTTCAAATCACACTAAATATCATCAGAATTACTGCTTGTCTGATGTAAGGTAACATATGCACGATTCATGTGGGGTTGTGCAGAAAAGAGCTTATAATTCGTGGTGTTTTTTAGTAATTTTTGGTTGAAGGCGATCACTACATGTAAGCTATATCAACTTGTAGAAGCAGTATTGTTTTAAATGAATTTAGTCCTCTGTGCTGTTAGCAGCTGGGCTGTAGAGAGGACACACGCTGTTAGGCTGTTGTCTTTTCCTCTGAAGTGGCTGGAGCTTTTCACTATTGCATCTGGAAGATTAAGGCTACTCTTACATCGAGTTTTGGTGAGTATGTAGGAGGCTATTTGAATTACTCCCCTGAAGACAGTAGTTCAGATACAGCTGCTATTGGAATGGCAATTGGTTCCCTTTTAACTTGCACTGTTATTTGTTGCCCTCTTATTGAAGAGTAAGATGGTAAATACTGCTCATCCCAGCAGGCAGCTGGAAGGCAGACAAGTAGTAGAGCAGCTCTGCTAAACTGCCAAGGGTTTTAGTCTGAGGAATGAGGAGCCAGTTGGCAAAGCTGTAAATTATTTGGGCTGATCTGTGTACCTATGCGTTTGCAGAAGTTGAGATATTCTGAACTGAGGGATGGATTGCAGGGAGCTTGTTTTAAATCTTGCTGTCAGCTTTGGCAACAGGAACCAGCTAACATGGCTGTGTGAAACCCTCTCATGGGAAACGCTGGTACGGTGACTGGCAGCTGTGTTATTAAGTGGGATTGAAAAAAGCAGAAAAGAAAACGGACAAAGACTGAAAGACCGTGTTCAACATATCGGCTGTCCTTTTATAAGAGAGGCCTCTGGTTTTCCACAGCAAGCATTTTGACGTGATATGGAAGTACCTCGTGTGATTTGACATGATGCTGTAATACTTCCAGTGGCAGTTTTCATTGCATGAGACTGCAAGCTTTTGGAGCCACAGAACTATAAATAAAAGGGGAAACAAAGACTTTATTTTCCTTGCTAGCGTGCAGAACAGGCATGGGGAGAAATACCTGGTGAACTAAAAGAAAAAGAGAAGAAACACTTTTCCCGCCAGGGTTGCTGGTTCACAGTAGATGGTTGTAATCTTGAATCTTTTCAGTGTCTCCTCATCCACATCCTCTGGAAACTTTGTTTTGTTTTCTGGCAGCGGTTTAAATTGTGCCTTTCTCACTGGGTTGACTAAGCTTTCAATGTGAACAATGTTGTTAATAGTGTTTTGTATAATTTTTGTAACTAATTTTTTCGTAACTGCATGTAATGTTTATTTTTAAAAAGGATTATTCAAAACACTTTAATCTTTGTGTCCCTGCTCCATATATTTCTGAGAGTTAGGTGTGATTACCAAGGTATATTTTAATATGGAGGAGTTCAAGGGTAGTTTAACATCTGAGCTTTTGCAGCTGCCATTCTCCTCTAATCTTTGGATGTTTTCACATTTTATTGCTAATGTCTTTGCTACTCTTAGGCAAAGAACTGTGGTCAAGGAAAATTTTGTAAGTCTGTATTGCTGGCTGTGAAGATGCCATTATTGTGTAGTGGTTGAGAAAATTGAGGTCATTTGTATTTTAGACTCTAAGTTAAAGTTATACTTTTCAGGTACTTTTTCAAATAAATTTTCAAAGAAACGTACTGTAGATCTGTGTAGGTGACGAGTGGTTTAAAAAAAAGTTCAGTCTCTCCTAATACTGGGTTGGCTGTATCAGTGTGTTAGGGAAGCGGGAGGTCTGCCTTTGTTCTTCTGTGCCAGTGTATCAGCAATAGCAACAGTGCAGATATGTTGTGAAACATGTTCAGGAGGTTCCACTTAAATTTGAGAAGAAACTTCTTCTCAGTGAGGGTAGCAGAGCACTGGAACAGGCTGCCCAGAGAGGTTGTGGAGTCTCCTTCTCTGGAGACATTCAAAACCTGCCTGGACGCCTTCCTGTGTAACCTCATCTAGGTGTTCCTGCTCTGGCAGGGGGATTGGACTAGATGATCTTTTGAGGTCCCTTCCAATCCCTAACGTTCTGTGATTCTGTGAAAACTCTGTTAGTGTAGATGAGGGTTATGTCTCTACTAAATAAATTCAGAGTTCCTAAGGAAAGGTGTGAGTATATGAAGGTCACGTATAGGTTGGTCTGAGATGGGTGAGGGAACAACCCCTTTTCCTATGCAAATGTGTCATGAAATGTTGGTAGAGCAATGAGAAAGGAGAAATAATGAGAGAAAATAGAAATACCTTTAAATTTTTAATTTTAATGTGAGATTTCATTGTGTCTACAGTTTGTTCACTGAGTCACTACTTTTGGTTAGTTTGGGTAAAAACTCAGATTACATTGGAGTACAACGTGAATGTCTGTGAGCAGACTTTTTCTTTAGTCTTAGACTGGAAGAGTGTATATGTTCTCTTTTAAAGATCTGAACAAAAATGGCAGGAAAAAATAAGGCAATAATGAGTTGCAATGTGTTACAAAAGGATGAATGACATTCCTAAGGGAAACAAAGTAGGAGGGCAGGGCAAAGGTCATTTAAACGCTGCACAGTAGCAGCTATTGTCTGCTGGGAAAAAGAAGGGCCAGTAAGAAAGCATATTTCTTCTAAGCAGCCTATATTCCTTGCAACAAATATTCAGAGAAAACAAAACAAACTGACCTTCAGCGTTGTCAAAGTGCTTCCTTCCGAAAGTCAAAGTTCTTAATGCATCTGCAAAACAGAAACCTATTCCCACAGAAGTTACTTACATTTTAACTACGAATTTGTTTCTCCAATGTATTTGACTACATGTTTTGAGGGATCAGAATGGAAAATTGTGCATTTTCCGACTCCTGTGTTACAGTACTCCCTTTTTCTGCTGTGTCCAAAACATGCTTTGTATTTAAATAGCATAGCAAGTCTTCCTTGCAGAAAGCTGCTGTTCTGCTTTTACTATCAAGCTGTTAATGATCGAGTTTGTGCCAAAATATGAATGAGTACTAACACTTGTTCACCTAGAAATTATTGTTCTATCTGGCTTCTGGTAACACCAGCTAACTTCTAAACTGTAACCTTACATTGCTTATTTATTTTGAGAAACAGAAGAATAAGAGATTCTTATAATTTTATTATTTTTGTATGAGTAGAAGTATAATAAAATGCACAAAATCTGCTGTAGTAGGGATGCTGACTACACATGTAATAACAAGTGATTTCTAAGATGAGTCTGCGCATTGTTGTAAGCATTAATGTGTATGTGTTGTGAGCATTTTTAAATCATCACTCATGATTTTAAAAAGCATTTTGCAAGCTGTAATAGCATAGAAATTAACTGTTGGATTAAATAGTTTTTTAATACTTCTATTTCCTAACATCATTTTTTTTGGGGGGGGGAGAGGGGGGTAAACAGAGTCCCACTGTAGATTTGGAGATGGCTGATTTCTAACTCATAGATCCTTTGAAATGATAATACACAAAGAGTACATAGAAAATAGCTAGGCTCACGGGCATTAGATTTTCCATTTTCAGTTGCCTGCCTCAAATACTGTAATCCTAACTGTGAGTCAGGCTTCAAAATACTGTGGCAGAATGGGGAAGTATTTAAGACAATGAATTTAAATGGTCCATTTAGTAGTTTTTTGTATAAAGTTAACTGCAGTTGACTTCTGGATTTTGTTCATCTGGGTTTTGTTGAGTCTAAGTCAGGAGAGAGGAGATGTTTTAGGTCTTCAAGCAGGGGATAGATTTTAATCTGACATGGGTCTATGGGATGTAAATGATGCTTTGTTCTAAAAACTTCTATTTCTGTTACTTTAATCATGCAATGGCTTGTAAGCCTTCTTTCCTCCTTTTCCAACGTATTTAAGTAGTAATTTAGCTGGTCCAGACAGGGCCAGGAAAATGCTGCAAACCAGAAATGTAAGGAAGAGACTGTGGGTTTTTCCCTGCAAGGTCTAACAAGTTTGCCTCTCTGTGTTGTCAGAGAAGATTGAATTTAATAGCTGGTTCACCTTGGACAACCACAACACAAAAGCTGATATGGCAATACTGCTTAGTGTGGGCCCCACCAAAATAGTGTCTCAAGTGTTCTTGACAAAAACTGCTCTCCTCACCTTTTATCCTCTTGAATGTTTGGAAAGGAAGAGTGTTCCTCCTGTTCAGCTATGGATATAGCATCATTTGCTCTCCTGGTGGCTGGTTGAGAACTTCAGGTATTCTATCTAAAGTAGTGGTTACATGTTGTCTTTCTTTTTCCCGGACTTTGTAACCAAACAGATTTCAATATTAACTCATAACACAGTATGCACTCCTAAGTATGCAGTAGTTTCCTGTATGGAAAAGTGTGCGTGTGTGTGTTCTAGCATGTTGATATCTGAGCTGCCATCGCTGCTACCTGTTGTATGGATCTCTGAAGTACAAAACTAAGTGTGCTGTATTCTGGAAAGGGGAGCTAGAGACAAACGATACAAGTCAGCTAAAGAGAAGAAGCAGTTTTGGTTGTTTAACTTTTTTGCGTCTATCTGTGAAATGAAAGTTACCCCACTCCTTTATCTCATTGAAGCAATTTTGAATATTTATGGATAACTTTATTGTGCTTAAACTTAATTAAAAGCTTAGTAAGGGAATTGAAAATTTAGTATTCCAGGTTGATCAAATGAGTAAGACATAAAGACTTATGATCACCGATGAATGATAAGAAAACAGTGTAATGCAGTCTGGTCTCTAGGAAGTTAAAGTGGTGATCATGTAATCAGAGACTGTATTATAGAGCATACATAGGGGAATAATGTCAAGTTCTGCTGGCAGTCTCATCGCAGCATTTGCTGACTTTGAGGATTTGAGTGTGTAATGTTAACTGGTTTTTAAGATATGTTGCATCCGAAAGGGAGAGACAGTAGAATAGCTGTCTTGTGTCCAAATGTGAATTGGTCTTGGTAACGAACTGATGAGACTAACTTTTCTGTATTGTTGGAGGGGTTGCTTTGTTGTTCGACTAAAATGCCTTTCATCTTCAGATCCCAGTATGACACCAGTAGGTAAAGTACAATCTCTGCAATATCCGCTACCTTCTGTAGAGGGTTAAACCAACAGTTTCAGAAGTGTAATAGTTTCTTATTTTATTATATTGCATATTTTGCAAGCTTTATCAGAATGGGGTGTAAAGAAAAGTTACTCTTACTCGAAGATTTTGGGAAAAGCTATCCATTTTATGAAGAGTAGAAGATAAAATGGAAGGCTGGAGAGGCAGGTAACTCTTAACCTGTAAAGTAGTTAACTGTGCCAGGGATAACGATTTTTAGCAAAGATGAGGGGAGTAGAGTTTGGCTTGTACTTGCAGTCATAATGACTTAAAGGTACTTAAATGGTACTTAAATTACTTTAAAGGTACTTAAATGGCTACATTTTCTCATCAACTAAAGACCAAACAGCTATATGAGAAGAATCTTGTTGCTTGAAGTAATTTACAGAGTTTTAAAACCCTTGAAAAAGCACAGATTTCTTCAATTCCTTGAAGTTAAAAGGCAAAACTTCATTTATCATCTGCCACAGATTTCCAAGCAAATCTTTTTGTACTATGACCTCTGTGTATGTGTAAAAAGAAAAATAAATTTAAAATAACATGTTGGTAAACTGGCTGGATAAAACTATGTTCTGGGTGATTTTATACAGTCCAAATACATAAGGTAGGAGATGCACGTTTTAGGAAAGTGAAGCAGTCACTGCTCAGGTAGCTGCAGGGCATCTGCAGTCTGGATTTTGATGATCGTCTTATGAAGTTGGGTCTGCATGTTACTGTCCTCTCGGCTAGGAGCTTTTTTCAGAGAGGCTGGATTTGTAACTCTCTATCAAGGCAGATAATTTTATTTAACAAAGCAAGTATAAGATACGGATGTTCATCAGCAAATGAAGCAAAGTGGTCAGTGTGTGCTGGGATAATCTGGGAGCACAGGTCTCTTCTTTTCCTAGAGAGACCATGTGAATGCCGTTACCTCAGTTTGTGCTTTCCTGAAGCTGTGGTTATGCTGTAACTGTTAGCTTGGTACCTTGCCTGAATGTTTGCATTTTAGCAGTTTTCCATTTAGTGGCTGATTGGTCTTTGTTTGGTGTGTTGACTATTAGCTAATGATGAGCTGCATCAGTCACACCACAAACTCGAGCGAAAGAGAGTAATGGTTTTGTTCCTTTGCTTCTTTAGCTATGAGAGAAGAGTAGAAGACCATCTCCATTATTTCTCCAATTTGTGCACATGTAACTTTATTAAAAGGCATTCCAACTTCAAGTCCCCTCTAGTTATGACAGTTGCTTATTTTCATTAGGCTTAGATTTAGGCTTACACCAACCCTTCAGTGATCTGTGATGCCTCTTCATGTCCTTTGTGCTAACTGATCCCACAGTATTTGGGATTTTCTGGTGTCCCTTATCACTCTCATGTCCTCTACCAGCCAGCTGGAAAAGAGGGATGCCTATGGCTGGTGTCAAAAGATCCATGTCCTCAGTGAGCAGCCAGCAACCACAGAGAACCAAGCAGGGGATGGCACTAATGTGGCCCTCTGCCTTTGGATGTGCCTGCTTGTTTTAATGCAGCTTGATAGAGAGGGAAGTGGAGCTGGCCAAGACCGTAGGAATTCCTTTTCAAATGTAACCAAGCTAAAAACTGCATTTGGCTCCATAGCAGACATGGAACATGTCATACAAATTGGATGTTTTTCATAAAGTCGTGTTCAGATTTCGGAATTTTCTCCCAAATTATTAAGGTTCATATCCTAGCTCATGCTTAGAGCAGATGTTAACAATAACAATTATTGTTTAGAACAACTTTCTAAAGCAGGTATGGCTTTTATCATTGTTCTCTTTAATATTTTAAAAGAAAACCAATTACATGCTTATGCAATACATGCTGATTTGTAATGATGACAGTGCTGTTGACAACGCTGATTTGTAATAAAATATGGTTCCTTATGGTACGTTTTTGTGTTAAGCTCCTCTGTACAATGTTTAAAGACTCATGTTGAATTTAAACAGAAGGCTTTCGTGCATAATTAATTTTAGGGGCAATGTTGCAGATGTAGATTGAATTTCTAAGGCATATTTTTTAATAATTTCTTGTATGAAAACAGCATTTCACACAGAAGCTTGCATCAGCTGTGGAGAGTTTAAGAAATCAAACTGTACTACATTTTACACATCTGGAGAAGTTTTCACTTGTGACTAGGTGGTGGTGTATTTGCAAAGGCCATTTAAGCCAGTGCTGTGTTTACCCTCAAAACAATTAAAGTCCATTTTTTTAAGCAGAAAAGAAGTGATGTCTGACCTGTCATAACATCTACATAATTTAACTGGAAAAGCCAACTGTCAGACTCTGTTACTGGAATAGTAAGCAGTATAGCTCTGCAAAGGCAAATGGGAGCATGTATTTAGCATTCTCAACTGAAAGTTTGGGAAACACAAAAATAGTGTGGTACAAGGAAGATTGGAGACACTGTCCTGCCAAGGTTGGCCATTTTTATGTAGTGCTAATTATTTACTGTTCCTCTGGAAACTTAAACTAAATATAAACCGCTAATGTAGACTTAAAAATTGCACAGAAATTTAATTTGAATGCTTGAATAGTGGAATAATAGGTTAGATTTCCTTTAGGCAATTTTAATAAATTCGCAACGTGTTTTGTCTGATGCATGGATGGCGAGGTCTACAGATGTGTGTGCGCACAACACAGCACAGTATTTAGAAGCAGCACGGTGTCACAGAGTTTCCACAAGGGGCAGGATGTTGTTTGTACTGCGGGATGATCATGCTAATGCCTAACCAGAGTGGAGACGTGTTACAAGGAAAGTGCCCTGATATGTACCAGGAGAGACACAGGATTCCCAAAAAGATGTACATATGAAATGAAGACGTGTTTCAGAAATTCTCTTAGTTTTTTCTGTACAGACCTTATATACTCTTACTTTTTTAAACACTGTCAAGAATTTTTGATGGATAATCAACGTTCTTCTGTTTCTTTGAATTTGTTTTGATACTTGCTACTGCAGCTTTTTTCATCTTAATCTGCATTTAAATAGAAAATCCATGGCTTATTTTTTATTTTTTTTATTTTCTCCTCAGTCTCCAAAGTTTACGCGTTGAATCCAGGGAACTGAAAAAAAAGTTTCACATGGAAAGTCTTACAGTTTTAGTAAATAAGGGATCCTGTGTTATGATCATTGTCACAGAATGTTATTCTTGTGGCCTCTCCTTCCTAAATTGTATGGAGACTGTTAAGGGATCCAGAGAAAACTTCCATCGAGTCTATTAATAGGCAAGATTGGAGTTGCTGATAGAGCAGACAAAGCATGCTTTGAAAGGTGGTACGTGGCAGTGTGGGGTTTGCTTGTTTCCTTCTTGTGCTCCAGGTCTCAAAAAATGTTAAAGACTACTTGGTCTGTGTTACAAGCAACTCAAAGCATTCAGGATGGTAAAAAGGGGTCTTCCAAACTCACATTTAAAGGAAAGAGTCAGGGTTGGAGGCAACTTTAATTAAACTTTTAGGTTTTGAGACTGCAGCGTTACCATTTTGGCCTTTTCCTAGCTAGAAGAGTTTTAAATTTTTGTGAATGCATCAGAGTCTGTATATAAGTAGCTGTAAAGCCTAGAGTTTTGAAATAAATACTAAAATGAGAACACTGAAAGTCACAGAAACTGGAATAATGTGACCAAATTATAGAAACACATCAACATTTGCACAAGTGTAATTATTCATGTGCCAATTCTATGTACGTATTGCAGAGCTGTGGAACTTGTGCTGACCTGACTTGATCCTTCTTTGATATTGAGGAGATCTTACTTTCTTTGTGCAGTGCAGCAGTATTAACAGTAACATCAGTGTAACCATTCGGGTTTGACAAATACCAAATTTCAAAATACCTTCTGAGAGTTTGCTTCCAATACAGAGAATACTGGAAATGTGTTCCTTTAGCTGGAGTTACCTGTAGATTGCTGTAAACAACAGCTTGTTGTATTGGAAGGATTTTTAATGCATTTAGCAATAGACCTTCACGGGCTCTCTGTATTTATTCTTACAGTCTGGATCCTGTCTCCTCCAGGATTCATAGCTGATATAAATGACAAAATGGGATCTGTGTGACTTCGTAATTGAGAAAATTTAATCTATTAGGAAATGTGAGAAGACCTTAAATATTATTGGAAGGAAGAAGAGAGCAAAAAGAAATTATATGTAATTAGCTGTCAACTCTTTTTAAAGTTTGTAAAAAAGCTTAAAGAATTATTTACTCCTTAAGCACTTAATGTAATATAAAGGAAGAAGTCTTTCAAACTGAAATTCTTCAGTACAATAGTCTTATTCTGAAGATCTTACGCAGCGTGTATTAACACAATTTAGTTTCAAAAACTATAGATGATTATTTTAATTTACAGAATACATTGAAATATATAAAACATGGTTGAACTATAATTTCCTAGTCCAGGAATTCAGTCATTTTTTGCTGTCATAATGAAGTTCAAGACAAGGTATGTTCAGTATAAGTAACCCCTGTTGTATAGGTTGGGTGATTCAAAAGTGCTACTTTCCCAAAGCTGAAAAAAAGATAGCAAAAATAGTCTCATCTAACAAGTGGGGAAAGAAGGAGTAGCAATTAATACCAATTACTGCTGTGAGTAATCAGAAGCATAATGGTAAATAATGAGCTCAAGTTACCAGGAGTTACACAAGTACCGTATTAATGTCTTTGTACCATGGTAAGCCAATGGAAACCTCAAGGAAGGGAGAGATTGTTCATCTGTCAGTGTTTTCAGTTTAAAACTTAATGCCTTTCTGGAAGAAGTGGTTTTCTGCATTGCATGCAGGCTTAATGGGCTCTTTGGAAACAACCTTAAATGCAGGCTTCAGGCAGCGCAGGGACAGACTTACAAGCCAGCTCTGTTGGCAGCAAATTTTGGACAGAACATGTCATGGTATACATCAGTATTTCTATAGCATATATTCCTAAACTGCATCGGGGCTCACATTAAATCCTAAACCTCAGCCATCCTACAAAGAGACAACAGAGTTGAGTGAGTGATAAGAAAGAACTGAATGTCAACAAAACAGAAAGGAGAAACCGGCAGGGTTTGTTGCTTACAAAATCATTTGTTTCACTTTCAGCTAAAGTCAGTAGGTTGAAGAGTGTTTCCCTTATAGGAAAATTGAATACCTGTGACAGCAGTGTGTATATTGGCCTAATATCAACGTTGTCATACCATGTACAAGCTTTGTACCTACACAAACATATATTCAGGGATTTTTATTCAGGACAGTATTTCTGTGTTGGCACCAGTTCACACAAATGTGCTGAGTGGAACAATTACAAAGCTGAGAGCCATATCAATGTGGTTTTGATTAGCAGAGT
Source organism: Mesitornis unicolor (assembly GCF_000695765.1). Classification (NCBI taxonomy): domain Eukaryota; kingdom Metazoa; phylum Chordata; class Aves; order Mesitornithiformes; family Mesitornithidae; genus Mesitornis; species Mesitornis unicolor. The sequence continues at coordinate 36,541 of NW_010201697.1, forward strand.
TTTGCTATACGTTTGTGTTCCTTAAAGAGTAGTTGATCAGTTTGATTCTATCTAAATAAGGGACTATCTCATACAGTAGCAAAGAAAAGCCAACTGTGGCGGGGCCTTAAGGTGCAAGCTGCCCTACCAAGGGGACAAAAGCTGGTGAAGTTTCAGTTTTACTATCCTGCTCAAGGCCATTAGGCCTTGCTGGAGTCTGAATTTGAGAACTCTGAAGCAGCACGACAATTCTGCTTTCATGCAGTTTAGTAGCATGTATAGTTAGAGGGAGAATTAAAGAGCTATTAGCCTTTCATTAGACTATCTGATTCTTAACTCTTGGTTCCAAAGCAGTGCTTTCCCATAAGGAAGGATTGAACCGCATAATTAAAATACTTTTTATCTGAATGAGAAAGTTGTACTTCTTGTAAGTTGTTCTTGAGAATTTATTTGTAGAACATAATTATTCTGTATGTTCTCTGTTAATGTAAGTAGGTCGTTATGAATTTGTGTACTATGGACTTTCAAAGGTCCTTCTGCTGCAGGAGTTTACAGGCTCCTTAAAGTTTTAAAAGTTAAAATGGCATAAGAAGTACATGGTCTCAGCCCTGTGGAAGAGCTTACTATCTCCTACAAAAGAGATTCTGATATCTAGTCTCTTCTTGTTAGTGGAGTTTTTTTTCTGCCCAGTTTTGCTATCCTTAGGATGCAAGTTTTGAAAAAAGTCTGTCTAGATATCATGGAATTAATTTTCATGGAATAAACTTTTAGTGGGATTAACCTGGCTGGAGTGAGAACTGTTTTAAGTATTTCAAAGAAAACACTGAGATCGTGGCATGTATCCCCGTTTACAACCAGAGGATTTCCCAACTTCAGGTTGGGAAAACTTTGCCTGTATCTGTATTAGCAAGTAATCTGCAATGGGAAAGAAAAACAGTGGGTGTTGAGGACTTGGTGGCCACAGCCCATGTTTTTTCATAGGTGATTCTTTGAGTGGACTCTACTCTTGTTCCAGGCAATGTCGGAACGGTAAATCGCTGTTGGATTCCATTTAGTTTCATCAAAAAGTAGTGTAGTTCATACACTGTAAGACTGCTCCAAAATAAAGAAAAAAAGTACTAATATATGAATGTACTAATACTACTAACTAAACTTTGTCACACATATACCTGATTAAAACTGTTATACAGAAGTACATACTTTCATTTATGTCTTGAACACATAAATTAAAACTATAAGCAGATCTGAGACAGTTAGTAGTCTAAAATATAAATAATCCTCCTCTGTTGGGGAAGGAAAATGGTCATTTTCATTGAACTGGATAAAAGAATGGATTGTTTCTTTTGTGTACATACCCTAGACAAATGGGGAAAATTACTGTCCTGAACTTTTCCAAATGCTTGAGAGTGGGGAAAAAAAACGCTTATGTAAACTTGTTTTTCATAGATACAGAGACTGGTAAATTGTGGTACAAGTCCATGAAATACTTCAGATGTTTTTTTTACAAAATGACTATAGATTTCTCATAACATTTGGAAAGGTGAAAGACTTTTAGGGAAACTCATACAACAGCAGGGTAGATTTGCTATTGTTGTTTGAAGCAGAAAGGTTGTGTACTTTGAAACGGAGTACTACTTTCAAGAAGCAGGTTTCTGCATACTCAAAGCATACCATTTTGAGGCAGTGCCTACCAGATACAAATAAAGGTGAGGGAAGATTTCCCAATGAAATCTTCAGTAAACAGAGATTCAATCTGTGTTACGACGGCATAATAATGATCAACTTGTTACTTTCAAATTTCCTCTTCTTTTTGTGGTGAATGCAAGCACAGTTGCTGAAAGACCATTTAAGTAGCTTAAATGCTTCTAGTGTCCGTGGCACAGTGAAATCCACTAAGTTTGTTGTAACCAACTAATAATATAATGTCAACAGTGCAAGTGGACTAGAGAAGCAGAACTGCTGTAAACAAGCACAGACTGGCTCGACTTCTCTGGACCTAAGTTCTGGCAGTTTTTCTGTGGTAAAATACTGAGAGGTGAGCAGGTTATCCTTTCAGTGTGAGCCTTTCATTCCTAGCATTTCTAACCCTTGTTCACCTGTCACGATTAAAACCAAACCACAACAAACCTCTTGGATAAATTACTGCGTTTGAAAGCAAAATGGAAAATCCTTTCTTGTATATCCTGAAGTATCTAATTCCACTTTGTGTACTCCTTTTGCAACTCTCCCTGCCTCTCAGAATCACAGAACGTTAGGGACTGGAAGGGACCTCAAAAGCTCATCTAGTCCAATCCCCCTGCCGGAGCAGGAACACCTAGATGAGGTTACACAGGAAGGCGTCCAGGCAGGTTTTGAATGTCTCCAGAGAAGGAGACTCCACAACCTCTCTGGGCAGCCTGGTCCAGTGCTCTGTCACCCTCACTGAGAAGAAGTTTCTTCTCAAATTTAAGTGGAACCTCCTGTGTTCCAGTTTGTGTCTGTTAAAAAATTTTTAAAAATTTAATTCTTTGCCGCTAGCTTTTACCCACTCATTAACTGCTTCATATGAGTCTTCTCGGACATTATCTTGGAGGTGGTGCCTCTGACGGGGAATTGCAATAATGAGATACTTTGTTGTATTTGAGCTCATAGGTTTTGTAAAAACTAAGTGCTCCTGTACAGTGAAGGACAGTCTAGAGCTTGGCAACTTGGGAGAAAACTTGACCAAGATCTGCTGGAGTAACTGAGTTAGGTACCTACCTTGAGTATTAGCTTCCACCTAAAACCAGTGGCAACATTTAATGAAATAAGGAGCTAATTAACATAAACAGGTGGAATTTAATTTATTTTTCTGCACTGCTTTATAGAGAGGTAGTCACATCCTGCTGGAAATTTGTTTGCCAGTTAAGGAGCAGAGTGTTGCTGGGTCTTAAGAGAGTCAATTCATCCTCAGGGGCAGGGACAGCCAGAGGTGGGGAGCAGTGGGGTGGGCTTGCAGGGAGGCTGGGCCAGCTGAAGAGGGAGCGCCTCACTGAGCTCCCTTGCAGAGAGGAAGCATAAGGAAGGTGGAAGGAATGGTGGATGATGCTGGAGGAATTTTGAAACACTGAGCATGTAGGTATGGAATTAAAAAAAGGCAAAGCTGGGACAGAACAGAGGCTGGGGAGGTTCTGAAGCCCAATGGGAAGGGGCTTCAATTGTAAAGGTGCAGTGGCAGCAGAGAAAAGCATGGTGATGCAAGATATAACTAGGAAATGTGTGTGTACCAATTCAGACCTGATAAACTCAAGTCATGTGGATCAGTTTTGTTTTCTACACTAATACTTTTATGCTAAAATGTATTCCTTTGAGCGATATGAAATATGAAGCATAGTAACTCCGCAGGCATTATGGGTTCAGGCCTCTTACAGCAGTACTGCACTGAGCAGAAGGCTCATTTGCGCCAGGCTCCGTGTCTGCTTTTACAGTCTGGCTGAAATAACCAGGAGGTGCAAACTGCAGCTTGTCACTGCACAAGAGATAAATGTGAACGTAGCATTCTTCTGGCTCATTCAGCTCTTTTGTTATAATAAAGAGCATACAAGAACATTTATCTTGCAAAAACCAGCATTATTTCAGTTAGGATTAGTTGCCTTCTCAAAAGGCCAACCAGCTGCTTCAAGTAGAATACCATAAAAACGTCTTTGGGGAAAAAACAGATATTCCAGGAAGTTGTGAGACATGAAAAATTTAAATGATAGTAAAAATAAATAGAAAAAGGAGTTTGTCATTTACTGTGTGCATGCAGCAGACATATATTTGTGTATACTACAGTAACAGCTAAAATTAGCACCTTTTCTTTTCCACAGTAGGCAATGGGCTGTTTGAAGTCAGACTATTAAAGGAACTAAATTGATTCTAAAAGAATTTCAAGGCAGTGAGGGGGTTTCAGGAGGAGGAGGAGGACACAGTACTGGTCCCAAATCAAGCTTAGCAAAAGTCCCTCTAGATCCTGGTAACCAGAGTTTGCGGGAAATACCTGAGAAGGATGTGTGACAGTGATGATGTGTTCATCCAGAAGGTTGGACAAGCACCAGGACATTCACAAAATAGTGGAAATGACAGAAAATAAACCTAAAATCACTTTCTCAGCAGGCAGTGAAATGTCAGATACTATCTCAGATCTTAAAAATTGAATGCGGATAGGAGAGCTGTGTGTGGTTACTCTCTTTTTTAGTATCATTGGCAGCGTCATTTTATTTTTAGACCTTACACTGTTTTGGCGGGGAATACATTAACACTTGATCATCATGGAAAGCAAAGCATGCTCAGATAAAAGTCACACCTGTCAACCTTGATAGGTTTTCATCCAAAATTGTAGCAACCTCTTCATTTGCAATTCTCTGTTTTCTCATTGCCCAATTTTTGGCAGCAAAGTATTTGAGAGATTAAAGGAATGTTTCTTCATGCTGATCTCACCACGAGTAATCTTACCAAGTCACTCCCTTGTTCAGAGTCATTTGCTGGCTTTGCTCCTTCTGTATCCTGTTCAAACTCCTCACCTTCAAAGAGCAGTAAGAGCTTGCTCTTGGCAATCTCATTTCTCATTTATTCTTTTCATTTTTTTTCAATCTGGCTTCTCGCCTGGAATTCCCTCTCCTTTTCTTGATGCAACGAGAAAATATATTCATTTTCACATCACAGTGAGGGAAGCTTGTTTACCTTCATTTTCAAAGTGTTGAAAACGTCTAGAACAATACGAAGCATAACTCTTTAATAAAATCTTTAAATTTTTACATTGTTGGTAAAACCCTCTGGAGCTTTTGATACTCGTGTTAAGGTTTCAGCTCCCTGAAGCAGGCACAGGGCCTCCTGTGTTCCAGTACTTCGCTGATAAACCAAATGTTCCAATCTCCTGCACTAAGTAGATTAACTTCTTTTTTAAAGTGAACAAACAGAATGTGTTTTGTAAAGTGATTTGTAAAGCGGTGCTATAAAGTGCAGATTTGTGAGAGAACTTTAAATGTGGACAGTAAAGGAGATCTACATTTCCAATACTGATGGCTTATGGTTAGTGCCAAAATGAAAGAGAAGATATGTATTCTGATTAGTCATATTGAGACTGGTAGATGACAGATATTTCTATTTATTTCTTACCTTTATTTTTCCAGCATAGCACAACCATGGGTACCACATCAATAATGGGATCTTCTCTAGGTGCTAAGAAATACCCTATGGAGTTATGTAGACACGCTTTTATTTATTTCTAGTACAGTGAGAAATTGTGTCAATGTATTTATTAAAAAAAGAGACTGTATTAAACAAAAGAAGGGAGCTGTTTCTTAGCATTGCAAGGTGTCTCTTTTCTCTGAGACTGCAGTTGACAGTGTCCCTCTAGCTTCATCAACTCCTGCATATGCAGAATTTCTCACTGGCTGTCATGTAAAATATGTCTGCCATGCTGGCTCTAGAAATTACAGCAAGATGTTTTGTGAACGTTTTGTTGGATTGTTTTTTATTTTTTTTTTCTTCCTGGTGACTGATAAAAGTTGCTGCAGATTTCATATTATAATGGTTGCAGTATTGATGTTTTATTTGTTTGTGAAAGGTTACTCAAAGACCTGTGGCATCTCTAGCTGCCTCCCATTAAACCAGTGGGAAAGAAGAGTATTCTGGGTTTACGTGACAATTTCTACTTAATCCGGACTTCAAATTTCGAATAGCACACATCTTGCTTGGGAATTAATTATTTGGCTTTTTTAACCAGTTGCATATTTGGCTTTTGACAAGGAGAGCAACTTCTAAATTTCTGTATTAGAAGGATAAGTATGGATTTGGGCAGCAGCAAAACGATGCCAAAGATGTGTAATTTCCGGTTTATGTGGAAACTAAAATGAAGAGTGAAGAGGGAATGCTACAGAATAGCCAGGTAAGAATGAAATTAGGGAAAAAATTTAAGACCCGAGTATAATCTGTGTTTTGGTCGTTGTCAGAGGGGGTTTCTTGCCTCTTCTGTAGTTACTGTGTTGCGATCTTATGTTCATCTAACGAACAATAAGAAAAAGCAAGTTATATTTAAGAATCTGTATTGGCACAGGGAAGTTGTCACACTTCCTGTAACAGATTTTGGATGCAGAGTGAATAGTTACGAAAGGCATTTACTGGGTGACTAGGCAAAATGAAGCTTCTTACTAAACAGAGAAGTATTGTCTAGCAATTTGATATTTTGAACAGTTGAATAGTTTTGTATTCTGAGCCTCAGGGATATATCTATCATAGAAAACTAATGAGATATATTACTTCTAAGTCTTTTGCCAGGCTTTTGACCTTCATATACTTTATCTTATGTGTTGGGTTTTTTTTAATTTGATTGCTTCTTTTCTCTCTACATTCTTCTGATTCACTTTTCTTCTTCTCCCCCCCCACCTAAAAAAAAAACCAACAACAAACCCAACAACACAAACAAAAAACACTAAACCAACTCTTTGTCTTCTGATTATAAAGACAAGTTGCTTTTATCAGGCTACCTAGAAAAATAAAAGTGCTGCAATGGATCAGTAATCTACTGCATTTATTTTCCATTTTCCAAAGTGCTCTTTAAAAAGATAAAGTTAATACCTGTGAGGTAAGTTTCTTGTACTTTTATATATATATTTAGAGAAAGTGGAAACCAACACTTTCCAGTGCACTTAATGGTGACTTTTAACTTTGGACATCCGTCGGGATTTTAATGTTGACAAATTGGGTATGGTTGGGGAGCACTCGATAAGTTTAAAAATCTCACCCCACACTGAGACTTCTTCAGGGATATACAAGTAGTTAGGGGCAGTTCAGAATAGGACTAGTAAGTCCCACTACCCAGTCTCACAGTTGTAGTGCTCCTCTAGATGTGTGCATGCCAAGAGGGGCAAGTGGCTTTCTTTTTCCTTCTCCTTGGGGTATGCAGTATTCTGGTCCTAGAAGCCACAGGTGACTATTACATGAAAACAGAATGCATTGGAAAATATACTGGTAGAAGAGTTTCAGTGAATGTTTAAGGGTTACCAGCCTGAAAGGGAAGGACAGGTGGTGTCTGTAGGACCCTGGGGGGTCAGAGATCAGTGCTGTTCCCTCCCCTTTCCAGCCACAGTCTATAAAAAACTGAGGAGGCCCGAGGTTTTCGCGGGCTTTTCCTGGCTTTCCTGGGCTGCTTCCTGTCGCATCTCGGGACGGCTGGGCCTAGCTCCACGTGCTCGGCAGCATCCACCACCATCCGCTCCCGGCACCACTGCGGTCCCTGGTGACGAGTCACAGCAGTCGCAGCGGCCACGAGGCACTGTTTGGACACTTCCACTCGGGACTGCTGGGATCGGGTTTTGTATATAATTATCCTTTGTCCCTTATTAATTCCCTTTTCCTTTCCCCTGTTGTTTTTCATTAAACTTGTTACAGTCTTAACTTCCAACCTTGTGTGAAGCATCTTTTTTCTCTATTCCCTTTTATTTCAATCCTCTCCTGGGAGGGGTAGGGGACAATAGAGAGAAAATCTTGCCCCTTGTTTCATTTGGGTTTGCCCTGAGCCCTAAACTGACGCAGTGATATGGAATGAATTTATGCTGTATAATAACTCAATATACTTAAAGAGATTAGGATATCCACACTGCTGTACAATGTCACTGGGACAAGAAAAGTTAACAGTGTTATGGAGACATCAAATGCCAGTGAGCTGTAAGATACAAAGAGAAAATCGATGGGGATAACGGCATTTTCGGACTGACCAGTGATGTTGGTGTAATGTAAGAGCTTATACGAGCAGATCTTTAAAGCAAATAATTGCTTTTGGAAAGACTTATATAAAATTCTTAAGTCTATGTAGCATACACTTTAAAGTTTTGTTTATATTCTTACAAGGATCTGATTTTTTTCAAAGCAAAATGATTTTGTGGTAAACAATTAATCAAAAGGTTTTTAAATACTCAGAGTGAAATGCTTTTATATCTTCTGGCTTTACTTTCCAGAATCAGTGGCAATACAGACCCAAATTCTCTCTTGCATCTTGCAAGTTACCTTCTCAGTTTCTCCTGTGCAGAGCAGTTTCCTCATGCTTCTTTTTTTTAGCCTGTAGAAAGAAGCAATCTTTAACCTGTCATTAACCTATCAATTGCATACAGTTAAAATATTTGGGGACATGCAGTGTGCATGATGTAATTATCTTGTCCTCTCCACTTATTCCTATTTTGTACTTATTTCCCTGGTTATTTTGAGAGCTTAGTTTAATGCAAACGGTTCAAAATTTTCTTTACTAACAAACCTCAGAAAAGTAAGTAGCTGAAAACTTCACATTTCAGAGGGACAAAGGCAGGAAGATGGCATTCTGAAAACACTCATTTTTTCATTTGAAAACAAGTTTGCAAAAGCAGGTATTGCTCAGAAAGGGACTGGGCTAAGTGCCTTTGGAAACCTTTGCAAATGTCTCTTTCTAGCCTTGCATATTATTAGTCTGATTGCTTAGGCCTTAAGGCAATGTTTTAAAATTCCTTTCATTCTCCTCTATTCCAGCTTCTAATTTCAAAACAACTTTATGGGAGAGAGTTCCTCATACTTATATTAAACAAGCTTATATTTATTTCTTGACATTAGACAAGAAAAAATGCCAAAACATTTTCTTCTAAAAGCTGTTAAGACAGTGGAAATAAAAAGGACTTCCATAAGCTGGCTACTTTAAGTAGGTCATTGCTAGTTTACCTCAAAAGAGCACATAAAAATTGTTTGCATGAGGAGAGGAGCTACCCTTCTATTGCCAAATACAGGATTTCTCTGAGCCTGTGCTGTGAAGTTCTTCTGCAAGTTACCAAGAGAAAAGTTAACTGATAAAGTCCTCAGAAGAGTCAGGCAAAGGGCTCTCGGGGTCCCTGGCATTTCAACCTGTGTCAGATGGCTGAAACCTGGAAATTAATGAAGAGCATCCTGGTATGTCACACACTATTTTATCTGGACCTAGTACTGGTGTTAGTTATCATGTGTAAACACTAGAGAAATTTTGCCATACTCTGTAATAGTTATCTAGTAGCAGAGAAGCTTTGCAAGTCTACTAAGTAAATTTTAACTTGATGATCAAATTAAATAATTGCAAAAATACTATCCCATTTCTTCATTTATCAAGGACCTACTTTTTTTATTGATTGCAGTTGTTCAGCTTTTTCAAAAGTCTACGAGATATGTTGGCTTGTCTGTAGTTTTGATCCTGAATTTTATTTTTTCCTATAGTAATCTTTCTTCAAAATTATTATTGTTATGTAGGTCACTGTTAAGTTATACACAGATGGGTTTCAGACCAGGTCTCTTTTATCAGAGCATAACCTGGCTAGCTAGTTCCCTCTTGACGTGCAGCTTCTTCTGCTTTTATTAAAATCAAAACCTGTCCCGAGCTGTAGCTGTAGCTGACTAGCCGTATTTGAATATGGCATTTCGAAACAACACGTTTTTTACTGCTTTGTCAGATACGCGGTTATTTATTTTGTGTCCTGAGAACACTGAAATGTAGTACAACTATATCCTTAGAAACTAGTAGAAGTGAGTCTGCTCACCAACGTTAACATTGCTCACTGCCTTGGTCTAGTGAGCTGTCATATAAAAAATACTGTTCGACTGTATTCAGTAGAGCAATAGTAATTCATATCGGATGATACCGAAGGTTTGTTTTTATGGTTATAACAGCGTACTGGCAACTTCATACAGCCTCCTGACATAAAAATATCTTATCATTTTATCATTCAAATAGCAGGAACATCAGGGATGCTGTAACTAGAAATAATTTTGTTTGCACTGATGACCTCTGCAGTCTTCCACAATAGTTTTGGTGGTAGAAGTATGTAAAATTGATTCCGCTAACAACTTTGTGTCAGATGCAGATTAATAATGCTTGAGTTAGCCTTTCTTTGTGCAAGTCTGACCTAATTTGTATTGTTCCTTATGTGAGAAAAATAAATGCACGGAGCCAGCTTTTAACATTCTTCTTGGATTATGGAGACACTTCATGTTCTGGAACTCAAAAAGAAACAGGGAAACTTAGCTTCAAATGATAATGCCTCTAGGTTAGTGTGTTCTGCAGAACTGTTAATTTGTTCAGTTGAGAGCAGTATACCTATAGCTTAACATGGAGAGCGTGTTTCCTACTTTAGAGGGAAATCCTAGTGAAGAAAACACATCTGTTAATACAGACAGTTAAAGAAAGTCTTCGGTGAAGTATTCTTATAAGCTCTGTGTCTCAAAATATATGAAAACTTAAATGCACATACAGAAAGAACAAAGGAGGCTGAAACAAAATTGAACTAGACAGATCTGGCTTTAAATTAAGACTTGAAAAAAATCTATTGGAGCGAGCAAGATGAGAGAGACATAAAAAGACTATAGATGGCAAATGGGATACTCTTGCACATAGAACTGATCGGCTTGGTAAAGACATAAGGCAAGAAAGAAAAAATACACATTAGAAGATGATGCAATTGAACGATCTGAGTCAAGGTTTCTCAGTGATGTCCAATGACAGGACAAGGGGCAATGGGCGCAAGCTGCAGCATAGGAGGTTCCATCTGAACGTGAGGAAAATCTTTTTCACTGTGAGGGTGACAGAGCACTGAACAGGCTGCCCAGAGAGGCTGTGGAGTCTCCTTCTCTGGAGACATTCAAAGCCCGCCTGGACGCGTTCCTGTGTGACCTGGTCTAGGTGATCCTGCTCAGGTAGGGTGGTTGAACTGGATGATCTTTCGAGGTCCCTTCCAGCTCCTAACATTCTGTGATTCTGTGAAGAAGGCAACAGTATAAATGAGAGTGGACTAGAAGATTAAAAGAAGCAATATTGTCATTAAAAAGGTTTGAATGACTAGGAGTCTGAAGAGGAAATGTGGGGTATACCTGTACCTGCTGGAGACTGTACACATAAAGATCTCACTCAACCCAAATCTGCCTTGCAAACAAGTTGGCTGCAGCATATTAACAAACTCCTTTCCTTGTAAAGAGGCAACTTTTATTGTCAACCAAGTCTTACAATACTGGCTCTTTGGGAAAAAAAAAAAGTCCAACTGATAATAGCACCTCTTTAGCACTAGACTCACTGTACTTACAGTTGTTGTGTAATTGGAGATTTTTTTTGTAATAGTTTCTCATCTTGTCTTTACTATTAATGTGACTGGTAGTTTGGTTTAGGAACTGCATGGAAAGAAAATTTAAAGATAGATGAAGAAATTTTTTTCTGTCTTTACTTTTAAGAAAATTGCAAATAACTGATGATTATTAAAAATCCTTTTATACCATGAGTCAAAGTGATAGTAACTTCCAGGTTTTCAGTTTTCTGTAAAGAAAGGCAGAAGTTATTTAGGAAAGCTCGGCATAAAAACTGCTGCTGTGGTGGCCAAGAAGGCAAGCTTTTCTGGAGGCTGATAGTGCTTTGGTTGTGCATTTAGACAGTTTCAGAATTCTTTTTTGTCTGTCCTACAAAAAACAGTACTTTTGTAAAATTATTACTTCCTGGCCTCTTGAATCAAAACACTCAGTTTCTGAGAACTTCACATGTATGAAAACTGCATAGATAATCTGCATAAATTTAGCTCGTTCACAGAGAAACCCGGGCCTCATCCCTGTCTCCCAGCCAAAGAGGGAATGCCTGCCTTGCTTGGAAAAGTGACAACCAGCAGCACCGCAGCAGGGGAGGCTTGGAAGGACAAAGATGTAGATGACCCAGTATCTGTTCCCTTCATTTCCTTGGGAGGGGATTTACTATTTTTGCTACTTTAGCTTATGCTGGTTCTCTAAGTGCAGTAAGTTATACAATGAACCCTGTTTAATGCCAGTGTAAGCATATTTACATTTGGGCTTCTGCCACAGAAACTCCTTTTAAAAAGGAAATCAGACCTCATGTGCAGGCATAAGTCTCTTTTGGCATAAGCTCATGAAAAATACGTCAAGTTGCATACTGTCCAATAAAAAAATAAGAGTAAAGTTCAAAATAAGTTGACTGAAGACAAAGTATAAATCCAAAGAGGAAAATTGTAAGCGAACTGTCTAGGTTTCTAGGACAAAGTATCTGGATGGAGAGAAGAAATCAGGGACCCGAGCTTCATACATTTGAATTCATCTGCGTTATTTTGGTATTCTGGTTGTTTGTTTTGATGTCATCATATATTATTATTCTTTTCTTTAAAGGAATCTGGCATGAGAATTGAGTTTGAAGAGTTTGTATGTCAGCAGTAGCATTAGAAGTTCAGATATTTTTGCATGAGGATTTTGCATAAGGGCTGAGGAAATAATCCTAAGAAATGTGTTTTGTGTAGAGCCTTTCTGGGTTTTATATTTTAAATTTCTACGATTATTTTTTTTGTCTGTGTTTCTTGTTGTTGTTGTTGCTTTCTCAAAGAGCTGGCAGGGTAAATGACAGCTGTAAACCTAAGGGTAGCCAGCAAATTTTTTTCTTCCAAAGCCTTCCTTTCATGTTTAGCCAACTGAGAGACGCGCAGTGAAATGTAAACTCCGGCTCAGCGTATCCTCACAGCCTTCTCTCCTCGTGCACAGCCAGAGAGGCAGAAGGGGTGCTGAAGCTGCCCTAGGCTGCTAACCAGAACAGCCTGGAAGGCACCGGCCATGAGCTGTGGATCCCAGGTTGCTCAGAGGAGGAGGAATGTGAAGATGGCGTTCAAGGGCCCTTCACACCGCAGCCCGTCCCCATCACACTGGTCCTTCTTGATTTATTCTCCCCCTGGGACAGCAGGAAAAGGCATTCGCTTGACTTGTCTTCTGAGTTTAACCATTTCTCTTTAATCCTTGGCAGTCTGACTGAGAACTAAGTGTGTATTTTTTTGAACTTTGTTCTGTTTGAAATTGTGGGCTGTAGCTATTTTTATTTATTGTGGGAAAGAAGCTTTGCAAAAACTCAACCTATACACTGGGAAAGCAGCTTCCTATAAAAATATAATCAGATGTTTATTTTTGAGTGAAGGTTTGTTCATGGCAGGCTTTGTGATAATCTGCGTATAGGCAATATCATGTTCTAACCCTTAAATGATGACTACTTGATGAGTTTGATCACTTTAACATGATCTTCTACGCTTACACTCCTGGATTATTTGGGGCTTATTCCTTTTTTTAAAAGGTGGTTTTTTTCCAGCTGTATTTTATACACACAGCTAATCTTGGAGTTCTTCCTCAGTACAGAGACGTAGAAAGCTTTCTCCTGGGAAAACGGGTGATTCCTGGGAGAACTTCAGCTATTCCCTCCAGTGCAAGAGAGATGCATATGTCTTGTAGCCAGAATTGCTTGGGGCCCTTTTCCTACCAAGTAATTCTTTGGCTTATAATCATTAAACAGCTGTAAATTTTTTTGTTTGTTTCTTATTGGGATGGAAATGGATAAGCAAGCAGTTTCTCCTCTTTTGTGTAGAGGTGTGTTCCTTTTTGCTTCCAGCCTGCCCTATCACACCCAGTTCTCTCTCTGCACTTGTCCTTACTGCATTTACACTGTTTCTTTCTGTCAGTCAGTTTATTCACAGGAATAAAAAATACATACCTACAATATTTTTTAAATCTTCTGTTGAGGCCATGATTTTCAATTCTCTAAAAATTCTCTAGTTGGTCTCTTAGTCTTTTTCCCTATCCAGGTTTATACAGCGTGCCAATAGTGCTTACATTCTGTACTGATACAGTTAGGTGTGATCATGAAGAAAAATATTACTTGCATCAGTATAAAGATTACGTTTTTTGTGAACAATTGCATGGATCCTGCTTATATAATAGTTTTATATTATCCCAAATGCAGTAGAATAAGCTGTGATTTTCCTGTATTCTTATATAAATCTTACTCATCTGTACCTATGTGTATACATGTGGTTATCCTTTATCTGTTTAAAATAGAAAATTATTAAATAAGCTAATATTTAAGATATTATTTATCCATTCGTGAAATTATTAATCTGTTTATAAAGTCATACACAAAAATTAAAGATGTCCAAACAGTCTCATATAGAAAAATAGAATTTTCAGTGTTAAATATGAAATAAATTATGGAGCGCTCTGTCTTCTGACCAATGAGACAGACTCAAAGTGGTAATTCCTTCTGAGGATTTCCTTGCATTGTGTGCATACGTCTTGAGAAACTGCAAGTGCAACTCCAGTTTACAATCTGAGCTGATAGAAGACTCGAGGGGAGAGACATACCATGGCGTAGATCTGGCAAATGATATCACCAACATTGGATTTCGTTAAAATTTGCCTTTTCCATATAGGATGACATGAAAGATGTGAAATACTGTGCTCTAGTTGATTATAAATGCTGTCTTTGCTATGGAGAGACTGTCTTAGTAATGCAGGTTACTGCTATTTGCATTATTAAGGGAGTGAGCTCCCCTCTAGCTACTTGGAGAGAAAAGAGAGTTTTGAAGGCAGTAGCCCTAATACTGGAGTTGTAGAGTTTTATGGCTCACTCTTGCAATATGTGGAAGGACAGACCAAACAATTAAAAAATAATACCTGCAGTGTATGTAGGAGAGGATGACATAGTATTAGATTGTATTCCTTCTGACATGCATTCAAGAGCAGCACCAATGACCTATAGTCTTCAGATATGATGGACGGATCAAGTGTAGAAAACCTAAAGATACACACTTCCCGTGGAATTTTTCAAGTAATTCTTTTTAGCTGTGGTTTTAAATAAGTAAGTAATTAAAAAGGGTTGTGCCAGAATGCACTATCTCACCTTTAATACGGTGAGATTTGTTTTTGAAGCTGAAAAACACCTCCCTTATGTCCTCATCCTTAGCATTCTGTCCCTGTGAAATAAATAAGGTGAGGAAAATAATAAGTCAGACAGACAGAAAACATGACTTAAAGGTCTGGTAGCAAATCTGTTATTCTAGTGCTCTGTTTTCTTGCAGCATTTTTCTGTCAGACCTCTCAAGTGGTCAGAATACTTTCCAATTTATTTCTTTGTTATTAAAAAAAAGATTTGTGAATTAGTTCATGAAGATTCCAGTATTATAGGTTTTTTTGGCTCTCTTGTGCCTAGCAAAGTTGTAGTATTAGTGAAAATCATCACAAAATTTAGGGGGAAAGGATGTTAAAACTGCGTAGAACTGAAACTCTTCCTACATGTTTGGGTAAAATCAGTGGAATCATTGCAATAAAATAATGTTATTGAGTGTAATTTTACTTTGCAATTTTATACAGTTTCATTCTCCCAAAGAATATAATATAAATTCTGCTTAATAATACTTATCTAATTCTAGTGTTCTTTTTTTTTCCTTCTTTTTCAGGGCGTACCTCAGTTACCATGTGCCAAAGCATTGTATAACTACGAGGGAAAAGAACCTGGAGATCTTAAATTCAGTAAAGGAGACATCATCATTTTACGTCGACAGGTGGATGAAAATTGGTACCATGGAGAAGTCAATGGTGTCCATGGCTTTTTTCCTACCAATTTCGTTCATATTATTAAACCTTTACCTCAACCTCCGCCTCAGTGCAAAGCACTTTATGACTTTGAAATAAAAGACAAGGAAGCAGATAAAGACTGTTTACCATTTGCAAAGGTAAAAACAGAGTAAAATTATTATTGTTTTAATATACATATATATATATATATAATTATTC
>NW_010201698.1:0-2371 GCF_000695765.1 Mesitornis unicolor
GGGGGGGAGGAAATAAAGAAAAGAAGTTTATTTCTGCCGCGTATCTAACAAACCAGTGCAAATCTGATTTCAGGACGACCAACTTAGCGCCAGGTTTGTGAGAGCGCTGTGATCTGCTGAGCAGAGGTTGCTCTGGGAAGCAGTCATGGCCAGATTTGCTTTTTTGGAAAGTGTTCCTGCTCTTTTGTTGTTGTTTTTTTTTCCACCACCCCGTGATCCAGAGATAAGAATCAAGTAACTGCGCCTCGGTGCGCTGAAATTTCCACCACTTCAATTCCTCTTGAAAGGGGTTAATAAAAAAATAATTTAAAAATCTTCCACTCGACCAGAAACCAGACCTGAAGAGTTTAAGACCATTCCTTAGAAAGCCGCTTTTTTTTTTTTTTAAATGCCTAGACTTTCTCATGTAAAACTTTCCATCACGAAACAGCTCCTTGGGGGCTTCAAAATTTAACTGCTCTGTTGCCGGAGGGAGTTAAATGTAACCAAACTTCACCCTGTGGCAAAGCCCTAAACTTCTTCCTCGGTACTCAGTTTTAAAAAGCTGTTTCGGTGACATTCTCGAGCTGGAGGGGGAGTTGCTGGCAGCAGGACCATTGCTCTAAATCCGGGTTTCTTAAAAAAAGGGGGGGGAAGTGGTAAAAAAGATGATTTAACTGTGTTTAAGCTAGGCAGTCAAAATTTTTAGGGTTTTTTTTTTTGATTCTTCTCAAGGATGGATGGATTTCACATCTGCTTCATGCTGAATTGGTGTAGTGCTCCTATCTCGAACTGAGTAAATCCTCATTATTCTATATTTTCAGAAGCGCATCCGTGACTTATTTGATGTTTGCAACCCATCGGCCACTCGGATTTAGAAACGTTTTTCACTTTCCTTAGAATTGTGGTAAAGAGCGGATATTTTTAAGATGACGATATAAGGTTCTTTTTAAATAGAAGTTAAAATGTTAGTTCATTTTATTAGGAAATATGTTTCCTTTAAAAAATGTTGGAAAAACTGTCTTCTGTAGCGTCAGCCCGGATGTATTTTCCAGAGATGTTTAATGCTCCAGAATAAAAATCGATTTTAGAACAACAGCACCTATATGTCATTGTGTTATACTGCTTCACCTAAAATTTCAGAAATATTTTCATTGTATTGTCCTGAGTTCTTTAGTGGCTCGTTAAGTGCATTATAATCCATTTTTGCTTAGGTTTAAAAAAAGATGTCCAGAGACAAATTGAATTAATCCCTCTCCAGTGTAGCAAGTGCTTACATGGTCCCATGCAAACTTGCTGCGTTTCTATATATTCTTTTTAATTTTATATTTTTCAATGAGAGATTCTTAGTCTCTGGGTACATTTACGGGTGATCACTTGTTTATTTGCTTCTTTATTTGCTTGTTTTTGAGGGTTTAATCTTTGCATTCCCGCATCAGCCTTAGGGGACCAGAAGTGACGGCGTGGACCGGAGTGGCTTTATTCGACTTTTCTTGGTTTACTCCCCTAAAACCCAAGGAAAACTTTGCTAAAGAAAAACTAGAAACCCAAAGCAAAGAGTGAAAAACCCCACCCCGTTTTTCCTGCTTGGCATCGCCTGGGATTTGAAGCGCGGTTCCTTTTTCCAAGGGCTCCGGGAGCGGCTCCTGTGATTCCGCCTCCAAATTCGTTTGACATTTTATTGCTCATGAAGAAATACAAGCGCTCGGAAAGTGTTTCTATCTCTATATTTAAAAAACAAACAAACCCTAAGACCTGCTCAGCCCTGCAGGAAGCAGGTAGTGAGAAATATGACCAAGAAGCTCTTTCCACTAATTTTTAACATAATGGGAGCTCTAAAGGGCAATATTTCACTGCTTAAAAAAAATCCTTTCTTTGGGGCAGCTCTGAAAAGAAAACAAAAGAAAGAGAGATATTTGGAGCTTACTGAGGGAAGAGAGAGAAAGGGAAGTAACTTGTCATAAAAAAAGGAAAATTCAGTGCAGTGTGCTGCAATAAAAGAATATGACCGCTATAAAACTTTATAGGGTATAAATTTCTGAAGGTTAAGGAACTAAACGGCTGTAAAGCAAACAGTGCAAGAAAACTTTCAGGAACTCCTAAATTACTACAACGACTTGGGAATGTGGGGAAACCCAACGTGTAAATGCTCTTCTTTCTGCTTCACTCACATACAAAGTCCTCTTCCTTATTTTTTTTTTCCTAAGGAAGGGGTTATTTAAAAAATCGGGTGGTGGGGGGGGGGAAATAAGAGAGGATGAGAAAAGGTGGGGAGGGACTTTTGCTAATTTATTCTTCTCTTGCAGATGCCGTGAAAATCCAGCGCTCTGGATGACTCCCTTTGTTCTTTTTTTCTTCTTCTTCTTCTTCTTTTTTTTTTTTCCCCTTTAAA
>NW_010201698.1:2502-2851 GCF_000695765.1 Mesitornis unicolor
CTGGGCTGGGGAAGCTTTTATCGGTTTACAGCCCCGGCCTCCCCCTCCAGAGCAGAATGACCAATTGTTTAGTCTCGGAATTTGAAACAATAGCGGTTTTCAAAAGCAAACCCATTTTGCCTCTTTTTATTGCCGGGTAAAGTGGCTGGATGCGCGGCTTTTCCCGCGCGTAAAACTTCAGCGCTTTGAGGCGAGAGAAACCAACACATTTTTCTTTTTTCTCCCTCTTTTTCTCCCTCATCTCCCTTGGTTTTGGTAGGTTTTATTTCTCCCCCTTCTTTTGCGCGCACCCCCTCCCCAAAAGAAATCTCCCACCCTGCTCAGGCTGCGGCTCCGCGTCCCGCCGCGA
>NW_010201698.1:2974-9276 GCF_000695765.1 Mesitornis unicolor
CAGGAATAATCCCAAGGCATAAAATATAGGGTTAATTATTCCGATTTTGGCGATTTTATAGGTTGCATCTATTTTTTTTTTCCCCTGCGAGAGAGAATTATGTGAGGCTGGGAAAAAAATAAAAGGAGTTATTGGAGGCTGTGGGATGCGGTGAGAGGTGGGACAGGCATCTATTTTAAATGTTGATTTAAAAGGGAGGAAAAGAAACCTCGATTTTGGCTTCTGCTGGTTCGGGAGAGGCGGGAGGACAGCGGGATTTTCTGCAAATCGAAGATTTTCGTTTGTGGGGCTGGCAAAGAGATTGCAGGGAGAAAGGCGCACACTAAATCGAGATATTTTCCCTCGGTTCTTTACCTTACCTCTGCGCTTTCTTGGCTCTTTATTTTATATGGTTTAGATTCATAGCCATTGCCCCTCCCCAAAAAAGCAATATATGCTTTTTAGAAGTTGAACCGGTCATTTTTGATAGGGCTGCTTTTGCTGCTGCTGCTGCTGCTTGCCTCATGTCTTCACTGAATATGTTCGGAAATATTTTAAAATGCTACCAAATAGTAAATTAATCCAAAATGCTACTAACTTACCATGCTTTGTGATAGGTAGAAATACCCCCCTGATGCAGTAGCAGCAAAAAAAAAGTAAACTTTTAACTCCATCAGTTCACTTTTTATTTTGGCTTTTATTTCTTCAAAATTACAGGACAAAACTGAGTCAGAGCTTCCAGTCCTTCAGCTGCAAATAACACAGAAAGGAATGGTGGCAATAATTTCAACGTAGGTTTTCTTTCGAATTGTTAGAAACGGGTATTTTCTGAATAAACGTTTCTCCGAGGTTACACCAGAAAATACACCCGTTCCTCGAGAAACAGCATTTTGAGGGAGAATGTAACAAATTAAACCGATGCACACAACAGAACAGGATGCTGTATGTTATTTTAAGAGGCAAAGTTTAAGCATCTCAAGACTCTATTTAAATGCTATAAAATGAAATATAAATGTAAACAGAAATAGACGGGAAACATAAAGAAAAATCCTGTGCAATCAGTAAAATGCAGAGTAGTAAAAAGTTAAGGTTTACCTAGGAAAGGATTTGGGGATCTTTTTTTTTTTCCTTTCCCTGTGAATTCCTAATAAATCTTTCCTCCACTGGGTATTTATAAATTATCTTCTCTCTCCCAGCCATGCACGCACACGCACACATCCCCGCTTGTTTTTTCTTATAATAGAAACATTTTCCTTTCATCAGGAACCCCGGTACAGTACGGGGATGATTTAGGATCAGCCATTGATTCCTGGTGCATTGGTGAGTTACCATCACATCACCACCATAAAATTCTACTGCACTTGATAAAAATGTTAACTTCCAAGAGCAACTTCCCTCCCGCCTTCTTGGGTGCCACGGACGGACGGGAATTCCTGCTATTTTTCACTTTACAAACTCCAGTAAATGAGAGTACACTTCTAAATGCACATAGAAGAAGAAAGCTTCTTTTCTGCAAATACTTTACTCGATTCAATTTTTCTTTTTTTTTTCTTGAAACTTCTAGCATCCAGCATCTCCTCGCCAGGCTGCAAAACTCTATTTACTTCTGTGCACCATTTCTGGGGTTTTATGTTCAAAGATGAAACCAAAATCTGCTCAATCGACAATAAAAGTGTTGAGAAAAATAAAATGTTAACTTGTCTTTTAGGGGGGGGAAAAGCCTTAATTATACCGCTGCAAGTACTCCAACAACAATAATTACTTGAAAAGGCTCTTAGACTCCATTGAAATTATCCCTACACAAAATAAAGAAAACGTATTTACTTAAATTATTTCTCTAAGGATAGTTTTAAAGTTTTATTCCGTTACTATCTTTGTTTTCTTTCCTTTTTCCTCTCTCTCTTTCTTCCTACCTTTCTTAATTCCCTGCCTATCCCCACTGCCAATTTTAATTCGAGGATTTTTTTTTTTTTACCAAAGCCCTGGCAAGACGAAATAACCGAAACATTTCAACTTTTTCCTCTTTTCCATGTTGTGGAGGTTGAAAATTGTCCCCCAGTTCAAGGCAGGCACGAGTGAAACGGTCTTTAATTCACCTTTTTCCTCTCAAAATGCCATGGGAAGCAGCAGAAATCTACCCAGGGCAAAGGGAAAAAAATAAAATAGAGGTTTAAAAGAGTGACTTTAACTCCTATTGAAGGTTGAAGGATTGGGAAATTTTTGCGAGGGGCTTGGGGGGGCTTGGGGGGTGTCAGGAAGGCTGAGGTTGGGGGGGGTTGATGTCGTTATTAGCTGAAATACGCCTCGGTAATATTTGCTGACTGCGATAAATGAATTTCAAAATCTACCCCCTGTGTGTTTAGATGGTGGAAAATTGCAGCGTTGGCATCTTAGGGGTAAGTTTGCTCCGTTGTTACCAAATGCCAATAAAATTGAAAGCATCGCTCCTCTCTCCCGTACCCCAGCCCCCCCTTTTTCCCCCCAGTTTTCATTAAAATTTCATGCAAAAAGGTGGGGGAGGGGTGGGGGAAGGAAGTTGTTGAGGAGGGGGTGAGGTGGAGACCTGCCATCAGGTACTGACCACAGCGGCTCTGCTGGGGGGAGACAAGGGACCCAAGATGTGGAGTTCACAGCGGTCCCCGAGCACAGCCTGGACCCGTCCTCGGCGGGGGAGGACGTGGGGAGGGGGCTGCAGGAGAGAGACACAAAAAGTCAATGTTATATATGAAAAACTATCATCATTTTAATTCAATATTGACACCTCCACATCTCGCTGTAATGCGGACGGGTCCAATCGAAACCTCTGCTTTATAGCAGTGGAGGAACGAACTCGTAAAATCCTAACGGCTTTTATGTAGTGCGGTATAAACAACAACAACATCCCCGGCTTTATGGCGTTTTATAGTTTGTTAAACAGTTTACAGCCTTTTTTGGGGCTATTACAAATGCAATTCCCTTCATGTGATAGTTAAACCTTTATCAATAATAAGGAAATTGATCATTAAAATGTTAAATATGACTACCTCGTTTGTTTTAAAATATGTTTAGGGTAAGAAGCTGTATGATTTGATAACTTGTATTAAAATACCAATTACATTTATAGGACCTTTTAAAACTGGTAGCAATTAAATCGTGTTCTTTTACAGTTTTCCAAAGCGACCCTGACATTTAAAAAGGCTAAAACTGCCTCGTTAAAATTTTGAAATTAACGACTGCGAGCGCTTCTCTTTAATTTTCCAACACTCCCCAAAAATCAATCTTTTGGGTGGTCTAGGTATGTGATTTGTTGTGAGGCGAGCGATATCTCATTAATGTAGGTAGTTAAACATATTTAATCCGTATATTCACCCCACCTCCTTCTCCCTTCCCCTCTCTCTCTCTCTCTCTCTCTCGCTCGCTCCCCCTCGCTTGCTTTTCCTTCTTTATTCTCTCACACTCTTCCTTTCACAATCATGCGGTGCAGAGTCCGTGTGGAGTAAGGAGAAGCCAATAGGATGAGGTTTTGGTAATAGATGCAAATGATCATGAAAAGACACTGCAAAATATGAAACAACTCATTTGCGCTGAAGTAAATCACTGAAAACTGTTTATGAACTGGCATCTCTTCTTGGAAATGTAAAGCGAGAACTCTTTAAGTGGCGATTTTTTTTTTTTTTTAGGGGTGGGGGGGAGGAAAGAATTCAATATCATGCAGGCTTAGAGTTTTGATTATATCCTCCTTTTATATTCCTGGAAATCACAAACTGTCGTTGCTTAGCATCTTAGCGCTTTCTTTTTTTGCTAATAGATTCCCGTGGTCTGCTTCGTTGGCTTTTTTTTTTTTTCCTCCTTTTCTTCCTCCTCCAGAAAAATATTCTTATTTAAATTAAAATGAGCTCTTATTTTGTCAACTCACTCTTCTCCAAATACAAAACCGGGGACTCCTTGCGTCCCAACTACTATGACTGCGGGTTCGCTCAGGATCTGGGGGGCAGACCCACGGTGGTGTACGGCCCCAGCACGGGGGGCACCTTCCAGCACCCCACCCAAATCCAGGAGTTCTACCACGGAGCCTCCTCGCTCTCCAGCTCCCCTTACCAACAGAATCCCTGCGCCGTGGCGTGCCATGGGGACCCCGGCAACTTCTATGGCTACGACCCCTTGCAAAGGCAGAGCCTCTTCGGCGCCCAGGACTCGGACTTGGTGCAGTACACGGACTGCAAGCTCGCTGCCAGCGGCCTCGGCGAGGAGGCGGAGAGCTCGGAGCAGAGCCCTTCTCCCACCCAGCTTTTCCCCTGGATGCGACCGCAAGGTGAGGCGAGATGGCAAGGACAGCGAGGAGGCATCTCCTCATCCCGCAGAGGAGCCCCTTGCTTTCTGCCCCTCTCGCTTGCTTGCTTGCTTTCGCTCCCCTTTTTCTTCCCCACTGACTGTATTTTACTGCTTTATGGGGGTAAACTTTTGCACTTGTAAATTGCTTTATAGTTTAATTACCCTGAAGGAGACCTTTTCTTCTGGGGGCTGAGCGAGCCGGGCTTTCTGTGGAAGGAAGCGTCCTTAAAGTTTATGGCACTTTTATAGCCTTAAAAAGCCCCTTCATTTTTGTTTTGCGTTTGATTTGGGATTTCGATGGTGCTGCTGGCTCTCCCCGCACTGCAGCTCTTTATTTTCTTTCTTTCTTCTTTTTTTTTTCTTTCTTTTTTTTCCGGGATCCCAAAGACCCGGAGCCTGTTGTTGTTGTTGTTGTGGTTGGGGTTATAATAAGTGTGCAAGTGCCGGCTTTAGCTGGGCTGCTCGGAGTGGGCTGCTGGGTGACCCCCCCGCCCCCCCTCAACCCCCTTCCCTTTACAAAACCACCTTCCCTTTTAGAAAATTGCCCAGGAGCCTTTCCCTCGCCCTCTTTGCTTCCTGCTTTTGCTCCTGCGAGTCCTTTCTTCCTCTCTCTCCCGTGGCTCTGTGTGTGTGAGTGTGTGTGTGTGTGAGCTGGTGTGACTGGTGTGAGCTGGTGTGAGTGTGTGTGTGCCTACACCCCAGCCTGGTTTGTGTTATCTTTCAACCTCCTTCTCTTCTCCCCCTCTTCCAACCCAAACCTTTGCAATTCCCCAGCAGCCGCTGGACGGAGGAGGGGGAGGCAAACCTACAGCCGCTACCAGACGCTGGAACTGGAGAAGGAATTTCTATTTAATCCCTACCTGACCCGCAAACGGAGGATCGAGGTCTCTCATGCCCTGGGATTGACAGAAAGGCAGGTCAAAATCTGGTTCCAGAACAGAAGGATGAAATGGAAAAAGGAAAACAACAAAGACAAGTTTCCCAGCAGCAAATGCGAGCAGGAAGAACTGGAAAAACAGAAAATGGAAAGAGCCCAGGAGGTGGACGAGGAAGGGGAAGCACAGAAGGCGGACAAGAAATAAAAGGATTTTGAAGGACTGAAAGGCAAGCGCTGCTGGGGTGGAAGAGCCCCCGAGCCCCACGTTAATGGCAGTTAGTGTAAGGGAGGGGTGGGAAAAAAAACCAACAATGCATAGAAAAGAGAAAGGGGGGGGGGAAAGCCTTTTATTGCTGTAAAACAATATAGCTGTAAGCACCACTTTCCTGATTATCCTTTGATACAATGAACAGTATGCAGAAGTGGTCGGGAGGTCTCTCCTGCCTTTTGCCAGTTATTAACTAGTGGTAGTGTAACGCAATAGCTTATGTAAAACATGACTGTGAAATTTTCTCTCTCTCTGTCTTTCTCTCTGTCTCTTTCTTCTTTCCTGGGGGGTGGGTTGGTTAACGTAGCTTTCAATGCTATAGGAGTTACGTGAGATTACATTTGTGCACTTTTTTTTTTTTTATTTTCCACCTATTTTGTTGTGGTTTATCTGTATGTACTGGAGGTAGCTATTGAAACAAACATCCCAACAACATGAAACTGCCTATTTATGCTATAGTTATCTCTCTCTCTCTCCCCTTCTCTCATTACTTTCCTTCTGTTCTTTTCTTTGGGTCGGGATTTTCTGTTTGTTTGTTTGTTTGTTTACAATTTTTAAGTGTCTCTTCCAAAAAAAGGGAAAAAAAAAAGAAAAAATAGACAAGAAAAAAAAGCTTTTTTCTCTCCTTTAGTTAGCATGCGCACAGTGAAGCAAGTTGTAAAGTGATCTTTAGGTTAACTGTGAAAAAGAATGTATGCTGTATACGTGAATTACTTTATTGGGGGAACTAATGATATATTTTGTTGTTCTTTCATCACTTTGTTCTATTGTCTAAACCTGGAAGCGGCGGAAGAAAGTTACAATAAAGTTTACAAGCGAGAATTCCGTGACATCATTCTTTCACCCTGCTCCATTTCCTCCAGGACC
>NW_010201699.1:0-495 GCF_000695765.1 Mesitornis unicolor
GAAGGAAGAAAGGAAAGCAGGAAGGAAGGAAATAAGGACGGACGGAAAAAGAATTGAGGGAAGGCAGGAATGAAGAAAGGAGGGATAGAGGTAAGGAAGGAAGGAAGGAAGAAAGGAAGGAATGAAAGAAAGAAGGAAGGAAGGAAAGAAAAAGGAATAAAAGAAGTAAGGCAAGAAATCAGGAAGGCAAAAAGGAAGGAAGGAAGGAAGGAAGGAAGGAAGGATGGAAGGAAGGAAGGAAGGAAGGAAGGAAGGAAGGAAGGAAGGAAGGAAGGAAGGAAAAAGACTGGAGGGAAGGCAGGAAGGAAGAAAGGAGTTATAGAAAGGAAGGAAGAAATGAAGGAAGGAAAAAAGTAGGAAGGAAGGAAGACAGGCAGGAAGGAAGGAAGGAAAGAAGGAAAAAAGGTAGGAAAAAAGGAAGGAAGGAAGGAAGGAAGGAAGGAAGGAAGGAAGGAAGGAAGGAAGGAAGGAAGGAAGGAAGGAAGGAAGGAAGTA
>NW_010201700.1:0-13364 GCF_000695765.1 Mesitornis unicolor
GGTGGGCGGTGGCAGCTGCCCTGAGGGGAGGTGCGGAGAAGGAGGCGGCCACAGCTGCTCCGCGCTCCCGAGTCCCGCAGCCGGCTCCGCTGGGGCACGGGATCTGTGTGCCAATCTGCGCCGTGCTCCTGCAGAAAGCTGGGGCTGTCAGGGGGTGCTTCCTCCCAGCCAGCTCCTGCTGCCTGGCATCGCTTCCCTTCCTTCCTGCCCGCCACCCGGCTGGGTGAGGGCTCCAGCCGTAGTCCAAAGGGGCTGGGTTCATAGCCAGGGCTTTGGGAGGCTCTGGGAGCCTGGGTGCCTGTCAACAGGGTGTCTGAGAGGAAGGTGACCTCTGACAAAGGGGCAGTGGAGCAGATGAAGTAGCCCAGGGGAAGAAACGGATCCCATGAATGTGGCAGGACCTTGAGGTGGATGTCCATAGCATTCCCAGTCCTTAGCTGATGGCTAAGGTTGATTGGAGATGGAGAAGTAGGGTCGTGACTGGTGAGGAGAAATGAAAACCTCTAGTCAGGAAATTAGGACCTCAGGACATAGTGAAACTGTTGTTTGAGCCAGAAGAGTCTCAGTAACAAATCTGCATTTTCTTAGCTCTCGGGTTTGGGAAAACTGTGAAGAAGATGGCATTGAAAGAACTCCACTTGCAACTTGCAGTCTCACATGACTTTATTGGCCAAGCCTGGGCGATGGCTCTGCTGCTGTTGGATCATCTCTCCCTCCTGACAGGTGCCAGTATTCACTGACATTTTGGGTAACTGAAGAAGAGCTTTATTAAATTGTGAGAGTTTCTGGAAGCTGAGATACTCCAAATTCTCCATTCGGATGTATCATGCTGCTAAAAGCTTTCCAGTTCTTGTTATTTTGTTCTGGCTAAAGTATATATGGTATCACTCCAGCAAGAAGCTCTGCAAAGAAGCCTCTCTCTGGGTTAACACCTTCTTCTCTGACAAGCTTTCTCCCTCTCTTTGGGCTCCCTTGTGTGGAAGTTGATGAGGTTTCCTCTTACAACCCCTTCTGCTCCATGTGTCACTAAGAAAAGACAATTAGTCAGAAGAATCACCAATGTGCCAACAACTGTTCTGACCTGTCTTTTAGCTGGTATGCAAACTTCCAGTTTTTCCATCACACCACAGTGCACTTGTGGTGGTGTACTATCACTCCACCGCTTTCGGTGGACTTCTTCTGAGTATGTCTCAGTGTGGGTTCAATTAAATCTGACCTAGAAGTTCAGCTTCATTACTTAAATCTGAAATGCTGGCACAAGCCCAGCTCTAGCAATAAAGAGCAGTTTATAAGAGCTGGAAATGTTGGTTGCATCAAAGAAATCCTTTGAGATAGTCACATTTATAATAAATCTTAGGATAAAAAGGGTGACAGCAACTGTAACTTGAAGAGTCATCACTGCCTGCACAGAAGCTTTGTCTCCAAGTTTGGTGCTAATACGTCTCAGTATCGGGTCTTACTTACAATTTTGAAAAGCTTCCTTGGGGAGATTTGAAATGCATGACAGCGCCGATACTTGCTCAAAGCTGCACATTAATGAGTTGGAGTCCACTGGGGAACAGGGAGGAAATCGAAGGCATTTGTAGTAATAGTGACAAAGAACTAATTGTAAAGATAGAAAATTATTATTATTAATAATTATTAAATTATTATGAGCCACCGATAAAATCACCAGAACTTTTCCAGTTTGACATATTTCTTCTTTAAAACCTTTCCAGGTCTTGTTCTCAACCCCTTGCCAAAGTATGGGATCATTTCAGCAGAAAGCTCTGTTAAGAGTACATTAAGTCCTTTATCCTTTTGTATAGCACACACATCAGCAGAAACACACATATCCACAGCCCGGGTATTCTGCAGGATTTAGGAGTTCATACTGTACCAGAGGAAATCAGCTTTATAAACCATATTTGTACTTCTGATGTTGCAGGTAATGCTCATTCTGTAGCATCGGGGATACACTACGTTTTTGGAGTGTGTTTTTCTACTTGCTCTTGACACTTGCTGAGTTTGGTATCATGGAGAATTAAGACTGGGCATTTCCTCTCTATGAGCTGACTGCTGAGGTATTTGCTGTAGCACAATTTCTACATCAGTCCCAAGATTTACCCTGTGTATTAGCATTAAAAAAAGACTGACGCTTGAAAATACGTACTCCTGATGCACTGTTACAATCCCTAGTTCTGTAACATGGACAGGGAGCTCTCTAAGTGGTCCTCGTTACAGCTTCTACTTCTTGCTGTTACCAGCAGATCCACATTAGTACACTTTAAATATTCTTTTCGCTACTCCAAGCAACAGCAGAGTTTTACTCTCAGCCTGATGGGTATTTTCCCGTTTGCTTGGCGTAGCCCTGTTGCCTCAGAGCCATTGCACAGGTGTTTAGGCTGCGCTTTCCTTGCTTCACTGAGACCCTCCTTGAATCTCCCCATAACATAAAAGGAAGCCATTTGTGTTCAAATTTGGACAAAGCATTTCATTGCGTTGCAAACCCATTGCCTTTGAATCTCACCCTTGCCCGATACCAAAACCAATCTGTTTTCCACAGAGGGCTGTCTATTTGGATTTATTTTGAAGGGAAATTTTTTCTGTATCTCAAATGTACAATACTTCATAGATTTTCTAGAAACAGCTTTCATAGTTTCTGCCACACAGCATTTCCTACTTTCATAAATCTTTATGTTTGCAGTAAAAATCAATTCCCACTTATTAATAATATATTGATACATGTTTCATAAGTGATAAAGGATGCAGTGTCATGCACACAGGTAAACTCACAGAGCAGGGCCTCATGGAGAAGTTTACAGTCATTTTATGCAGTGGGATGCATTGCGATGAGAAGTCAACTGCAGACAATTTCAGTTAAGTTCATAAATTCAAATACTGACATTTGACAGAATCTCATTTTCTGTTACTCAGGCACAATAAGCATCCACTGCAACTTCAGAACTAAAGGCAAGCCTGAAAAATGGAAAAAGGGGGCAGTACCAGTGAATCCCAAAGTGCCAAGCCCCAGAAATGCTGAATTTACAAATAACAGCATCAGAGCAAGAAAATACTGGAGTAACAACAGCCAGAGTCACAGGCTCTGAAGGAGAAAGAACCAAAAAATCATTGTGGCTGGAAAAGACCTTTAAGACCATCAAGTCCAACCATTATCTAACTCTGCCCTGCCCACTCCTAAATCATGTCCCTGAGCACCACATGTAGATGGCTTTAAAATGCACTCAAGGATAGTGATTCCACCACTGTCCTGGGCAGCCTGTGCCAGTCTTTAATAACTCTTTCAGTGTAGAAGTTTTTCCTAATGTCTAACCTAAACCTCCCCTAGTGTAACTTGAGGCCATTTCCTCTTGTCCTATCAGTTGTAACTTGAAAGAAGAGACCCATACCCACCTCACTACCCCCTCCTTTCAGGTACTTGTAGAGGGTGATAAGGTCTCCCCTCAGCCTCCTCTTCTCCAGGCTGAACATCCCCAGTTCCCTCAGCCACTCCTCGTAAGACTTGTGCGCCAGATCCTCACCAGCTTTGTTACCCTTCTTTGGACCCTCTCCAGCCCCTCAATGTCTTTCTTATCCTGTGGCACCCAAAACTGAACACAGTACTCAAGGTGTGGCCTCACCGGCGCCGAGTACAGGTGGTCAATCACTGCCCTGGTCCTGCTGGCCACAGTATTCCTGATGCAGGCCAGGATGCCATTGGCCTCCTTGGCCACCTGGGCACACTGCTGGCTCTTGTTCAGCCGGCTGTTGATCAACACCCCCAGATCCCTTTCTGCTGGGCAGCTTTCCAGCCACTCCTCCCCAAGCCTGCAGCATTGCACGAGGTTGTTGTGACCAAAGTGCAGGATTTGGTGCTTGGCATTGTGGAAGCAAGATGTGAGCTGCTTCTTGTCTAGAAGCCCTCCTTGACTCTGTGGGCATGTGGTAAAGCCATCAACTGCTTGCTGTGCTGGACTTGGTGGAGCCACCTCCAGGGAAATGCTCCAGCAGCACCCTACATCTGGTGGGTTGTGATGGAAGCCCCTAGTGAAAGCGTCTGCAGGCTGCTGTGGCCAGTGGAGCCATGCTGAGGGGGCCTGTGGCAGCCTGAACTGCTATGACATGGCTCTGGCACACCACTAGAGATTCTCCTCGAGCACAGGGACACTGGCTGGAGATATGAGAGGGCAAAAGATTCCTTTTAAATACTCTTCAAAGACTCTCCTAATTACCCCTGGGGCTGAGGAAAAATGTGTCTTCCAAAAGAATTATTCTCAGTAATCATCTTTGGATAGAAGAGGGGAGAAGTTAGTATTAATGGTATTAACAAACAACAGCATTAACAGAAGAAATATAGGCCAGCATGTTCCAAAGTTAGAAAATGGGCAAAGTGGCTGCTGGAGGGTAGCAAGTGCAAAGCCTACTTTGCCCTGGCAGCCAGGGACATGGGCAAGCAGTGCAGATGGTGTTGAAGTGGGTAAGCAGAGATAACACAGCAAAGTGAACAATGCAGCCCTGGGAAACAAACAGTGAAGCATTTATATAATCACATTTTTATGCTGTGTCCCTTCTTGTTGCAGAGGTAATTTATAGAGTGCAGATCGACAACAGAGCTGGCATCACAGGCATGAGTCTATCATAGACTTGAATGTGTAAATGCCTTAAATGAAACACTATATAAAAGGCAGCAGGCCTTTATTTCCTGCCCCTCAGCTCACCTGAAGTGAACTAATTCAACTCAGTGCTCAGATAACAGAGAATTACATTCATGGCAAGCTACATCAGAGGTCTCACCCCAGTGTGTTCCTGAGACTTTTGTACTGGTAGGCACTCCAGATCTGTGAGTGTCTGTTTCATCTTGAAACCCTTTTTCAACTCCTTTTCAAATATTTCATGCATTTCTTACATCACCACGTTTAGGGTTAAAAGTGAACCTTACAGCATGCAGATTTCCAAAAATGTTCATGTTCCAATTTTCTCTTTGCTTTACATCATTCCATGCTGACCATATTCTTTATGAAGCAACTGATGACTGGCTCATCTGCCCACCATTTCCGTCACACCTCTTTGTTACCTGCCTCCAGTTTGTCATTGCCTTGAAAGACACAGTTTGGTCCCTGTACCCCTTCTCTTCATCAGCTCGCTGGCAGCTGGTGGGGCAGGGCCATGGCTGGACCTGACACCTGCTGTGGACACAGGTCAGTGGCCAAGACCAAGCTGCTCTCTTTCCCCTTCCCTGGCCACTACAAGGAGTTTTCCTCCAGCTATCTATGCTCTCCTGCCCTGACTACATGAACAACCCACTGGGGCAGGTGAGGAGAAAACCTGGCTGGACCCAGATGACTGCAGTTTTTGTGTCTGCCCACCAAGGAACATTCAGACTTGGCAGCACAACTCTGGAGTGCTCAGAGCAGGAGACAAGACGTAGCTGTTCCTCAGAGGGATACCATGACCCCGGTGCTCCGGGGGAGCACATTTTGCTGTACTTAGGAGCTTCTTTCAGGTTTAAACAAATGAGCAGTCTCATCACTGAGCACAGACGTCCGGCATGGGGGAGAGGACTCCAACAGCCTGTCTGTGTGCCCAGGAAGGCTTGGGTAAAGTACTGCTGCGTGCTTTCAGGGTAGGCATCGTCACCGCTTTAGGAAAGTCTTCGTCTGTCCCCTCAAGCTGTGCTCTGTCCCTGGAAGCCACACCAGCAAAGGGCAGTTGTGCTCAGCAGCATGTCCCCACCCGCAGCCTTAATGATGTGGCTCTTTTCTGAACCATAACTGTTTTGTCAAACACCATGACAGAGGGAAAACAATCCCGTACCTTAGCAGCTAGCAACAAATGCACAGTTTCCAAGGTGGCCTGGCAGCAACTGACGGGCATTTCTTCCTACTGTTGGAAAGCTTTGGCAGAGCAGGATGTGTTACCCCATGTTACCAAGTTCAGCAGAACTGGGTCTTCTATGTCTGCTTTTGTGAAAGTTTTACCAATTTAACATAAATGGAAGTTTAAATTGCCTTAATGAAATCAGTGTGACCTTCTTAAATTATTATTTGTTTGGATTGAAAGCTCCTTTTACTGCTTACACGCATTTAGCTTGTACCCATGTGAGCAGGTGCAAGTTGAAGTGGAGAGAGGCAGCTTGAGCTGGTAGCAGTGTTCAGACCTAAAGCTGCATCAGCTTGACAAAGCCAATTTAACATAGCAGCTGTAACTGTGCTGTAGAAAGATGAATACATTGCAAACAACCGTGCTGGTGGAGGAGGGGTTAGCACTCTTAGTCTGTCCCCACTGCTCCTTGCTGTCTCTTTCCCAGAGTTCTTCCTCACTTCAGACCCATCAGGATGTCTCTTTACACATAGACAGGGCTTCAGTGTATTTATAATCGTCTGCGTTTTAATTTGGTTGTTTAGCCTTGTCCATATTAAAGAAACATTCATCCATGCAATTATCCTTACTGAGCATTTTAACTAGTGCTAGCCTTACCACTGTGTTCTTTGCACAATATCTGATCTGCAGTGATGCAACAACATCAATTTACAGTAATTAATTTGGTCCAAATCTCCTAGCACAGGTAGGGCGAGAGTCTGGAAAGTGGCTGATGTTGTAGGGGAGTCACACTGCCATGCTGTGACCAGGGAGTTTTGGACAGCAGTCAGGTATTCGGTATGAAACATGGTGCACTGCAGTGACAGCTGAGACTGGTCCCATGTGAAACCAGATAGACCAGGATTCTGGGATGAACATGGCTAGGGGAGGGCCCTTGTTAATAATTTTAGTGTTTACTGAGAAGTCATGAGTTACTTCTTGAACAAGATTGCAGACTGAAACAGTGAACCTGCACCCTGTCTCAGGGTGGTGATGAGAGTTGATGTGAGGATCACCCTCTAGAGAGCAATGTATGTAAGGTTGTATCATTCAGAGAATCTTCACCTCATTTGGACTTCAAGCTGATGTATTTATCACAGAGAAAACATTTTTGTTGCTAAAAAGTATGGAGAAAGCTCCAGAGGGAACAAAAGAGAGTATTGCCAAAATTTCTAAAGTTGAAACAGTCCCATTACACAGCACACAGCTGTGAAATTGCATTCAGAAAACCCGAATGGAGATACAGCCTGCTCTGTTGGACAGCCACCCCGTCCCCACTTGCAAAGGTTGATGTCTCAGGAAGGTGCTTCTCAGAATTACCTGGAAAGCAAACGTCTTTGGCTAACAAATACAGATGAGTGACCAACTTACCTTTTTTTCTACGTGTCAGGTTTGTTCAGTTGCTCACATTCTTTCACATGCTTGACTGGAACAAATTTTCTGAGACTTCAAAAGGCAGGTTGTAACCTTTGCAGGAAGTGTTTTAGGAAGCTGCTTAGATGCTAACTAGTCAGTGGGGGGTCCGTGTGCCTTGAAGAGGCTTTGTTGAATGACAAACCAGGAAGAAAAATTGCAACATATAATTCAAGTCAATCTGGAAAAGAACGGTAAGCTAGGGCTATAGGGCAACTTCAGAATTACTAATTGCCATGCAAATAGTAATGTACAAATCATTAAAATAAAGTGAAGGCTGCAAGCTTGTAGGCTTTTTCAAGGGAAGATCCTGACAACATTCAGGAGTCTGGCAAAGGGTGGCTGTGCACATTTCTTTGTGCATCTCTGTGTTTACCATTTTTGGTGTTGAAAGAAAAACACATATGTCTCCTCCTAAGACAAACTGCTTACCATAAAGGCTACCTACCTGCCTAGACACCTGTTGCTCTTTTGTTTATAGCATACTAACGAAATGAAACTGGAGTTAATTAAACATCAGAGCTGTATTCAGACTTAGTATGGAGATGTTAAAACTTCAAGAAGCGAAATGAGAAGTCATTATAGATACTTACAGTAGTTATTTTACATGTCTCTTAATTATGAGTATTACCAGTAATGGTTCTGTAAACCAGTCTTAAATAATGGTCAATTCACGTTTCTTTGAGCAAATAGGTCAAAGAGGTGGTTTTTAATGGATTACATAAATGAAGTTAGTTTGCTAGCTAAATCCAACATCCTGTATATTCAAGATTGCTCTCCAAGCTTTGGCCACATGGAATACTGATCACAGCAGTCCTTAAAACTCAAGAACCTTACAGATCTTGCCTTCAGAAATGAAGATAACTTGCAAACATCACAACCACTTTTTTCTTCATGGAGCACAAGACTAACCCTGAAATTCTTCTGCGTGTCTTCTTCAAGCAGGTAAGAAGTTCCTTACTTTTAAACAGGGTCTGCATTTTCTTATTCACCTGCCAAGTGGTTGGTGCCAGGATGTGGCAATGAGATTTGTTTGCTGGTGCACTTTGACATCATATCTGTTGCAAGAAAGGGCCCAGTTCTCAGGCTCAACTTCTTTTTAGGGTCTTGAAGATGTCAGTAAGGGAAATAAACATGAAGAATCTGTCTTAACGAGCTCAGCATACAAGGAAATCACTTCCTTTGACCCATGGACTAGATTGGCAAGCAGAGACCATGCAGGAAAGTGGAACACGGAGCCCCAATTAATGAGTAATTGAAGGATTGGTCTGCAAAAATGGAAACCATTGCTAATCTGTGAAAGTAGCAGTGTGTGGCCAATCTAGAAATTTCTGTAATTAGCAGGCATATGCCGTTTACACCACCAGAACACCTGCAGAGTGAGGCGCTCTCTCCAGGAGGAGGAAGATGGCAGTCAAAGTATTCTCCTGGATATGAACTTTTGACCGCTGAAGAAGGCACAGCTTGCCCCCTGAACTTTCAGTGTAGGAAATAATTATGGCCTTTGGATGCATCAGTGTGAGGAGAGGTGGAAGAAGATGAGAGAGCAGTTGGGCACTGCTAGTTCCCTAACGGCATGTGTCTGGCACATTCCAGGAGTCAAGACAGGCAAAGACAACTCAAAGGAAGTAGGTTGCAGAGTTGCAAGGGTTGCAGTTTTTAAAGCAATGACCTACACAATACCATGACATTGGGTAGGTTAATCATGTTTCCCTAGTTTGCCTCTGGTACAGCTTTTGTCTCCAGTAAACTGCTCTAGCAAGGCACAGACTTTACACCAACCCATTAGATTAGGCTCCAAGCTAAACACCTTGTGATACCTGTAATTTGCACTCGTGCACACCGATGTTGGCTAGAGACACAGCAACCAAAATGGTATAGGTACTCTTCCTCTATTCCGTAATATTCCGGTCCATTCAGCAACAGCCTAATTCTCAGTACAGGTATTAATGGGCCATAAAGTACTTGTACAAATCGTACTCTGTACATGTACCTCAGTTATACACAGTTTTCAAAGAGACCAATTTCTTCTCAGCATGATTGCTGAGTAGGCCATTATATGGGAACATAACCAGTTGACTTCAGATTTATAGGAAAATAGAGTCTATGATGTGAACACAGAAGATGCAGAGTTTGCCAAATATAATTGTGCTAATTGTGAGCCCCTTTGACGAAGACCTAGGAGATGGGAATTTTGAGTCCCTTTCCTGGCGTCTCTCTGTACCTCGTCCGCATGAGGTACATACCCTCAGTATGAGGGTGAAGGATGATGAAAAACACTATCGTCTCTGTGAGGGAGACACTTAATGGACAGTAAAGCTGGCCCTTTATGGAGTGTTGTAGTAGATTAATAATGTTATTGGTAACATGAAGGTATGAATGTGGAGGGTTTATTTTATTTTTACAATTCTGAGTGAGAGGAGTGTGACTTTCCACAACCTGGCCTGTCATTAATGTCATTTCTTTGATGTAGTTCATGTTTCCACTGTCAGTGAAGCAGCAGTGGCAGTATGA
The DNA here is from genome assembly GCF_000695765.1 of Mesitornis unicolor. Taxonomy (NCBI): domain Eukaryota; kingdom Metazoa; phylum Chordata; class Aves; order Mesitornithiformes; family Mesitornithidae; genus Mesitornis; species Mesitornis unicolor. Next base: position 9,766 of record NW_010201700.1, read on the forward strand.
AAGGTGGGAGCTGCTTTCACCAGTGGGCCCCTGCTGGGGCAGCTGTGGTGGGGCTGTAAGGGGGACAGCGCGAGGCTTTGTCCCCCAGTGGGGAACAGTGACAGTCTGTACATGCCGCTGTTCAGAGGAACGCTTGTTGATCAGCAGGGACTGAAGACGGCCGTTTCTGAACAAATTTATTTGACCCACCTACTGCCAGAAAAATGCCCTGCAAACAGAATCTTATCTGTTGTTCTTAAACAAATACTGTAAGGCTTAAAGACTTCATTGGCAGAGCAGAACTTTAGTGTAAGAATTTAACCTTATGGTTTGTATCTGGTTCAGAGCATAACAAAAGGAAACTGAACTTGTGTGTCTCAGCTGGGTGCACATGAGTGCTAGACAAACAGCAGGTAATTCTGAGAGAAAGGGGAAGAATGTTCCTCTGTTGCCATTTTTATTACCCTCTTTAGGAATTTTCATTGCCAAAAGGTAAGTTACAAAGTTAAATTTTAGCAGTGATGAATGCATTGTTTCTTCTCTTGCTCCTTGAGATACATTCATTAGCTGATGCAGAGATCTGGTTCCCAGCCAGCTGTTTGAAAGGCCAGGCAGATTTCTGTGTATTTTGTTTAAAATTAAAAACTGTTTGTACCACAAGCATCTCTGGAGAGGGGAATATGTGTATTTTTGCCTCTGAAGCGTTATCTAGTTATCATTTCTTCCTCTTCCTTCTGAATTCCTTTTACTGAGGTTTCCATGGTTATTGATCTCCTGAAGTTGTCATACTGGCCCAGGCAGCTGCCGTTCCTCTGCGCGCCTCAGACTCTGAATGCAGATGTTGGTTCTTCCCATTTTGTAGGGACCTATTCAGTAAGTCCTGGTCACTGAATTGGACTTTACTTCCTATATTGAGTTGTGTATGAAGAATCTTTTATCTAAATTTAAATGTTTTTCCTGAGCTCACTTTTTTGTAATCATACAATGGTACAGAGCATGACTGACATTAGCTATCTTGGGTGTGAACTTCGCATGTAAAAGGTGTATGGGTTCAACAGGTCTACTTCTAGGTCATTTTTTCTAATTCTGTGTCTGTCTCGAATGTTTGCAGTTGATCACTCATCATTTCCCCTTGTGACTGTATCACCATAACACCTTTGCTTCCCCAGTGAGAATGGGCAGGGAGTGAGCAGTGATGTTCAACTTCTGTGTTATCCTGAGAAAACAGAACTGACTTTCTCTTCATTTTACAGATGTAAGCTCCCAGCTGATGTTGCCTCCTGTGGGAGCAATGGTTTCTGGCTATCAAAGGCTGGCTAGCACAGCTTCCAACGTGGCTCTGTTCTGCCACAGTTAGGGACTGATGTCTGTGATACAGACCATTCTCAGAACATTGCAACGCTCCTTTCCCGTCAACACCAAGTGGTCAGGTTCTGGCATAAGGATGACACAGAGAGGGCTTATGGGGCTTGTGGGAATCCCTTGTTAAAATTCTGCCATCCCACCCAAAAGAAGAGTTAGCATTATTCCAATCTGCTTGTTGGAGCTCATCCTCTCACTGGATATTGCTAAATCATCTCTGCCAGACAGAATGCGCTCTTGGCAATTAGAAAAGTCCATAGGAAGAGATTAATCTCTTACTCTTTTTTTTTTTTTTTTTAGCTCTGCAGTGTCTGCTACTGTGCCAGGTGTTCATTTAAGTGTTTTAAAGAGTAAGTTCCTGGGAAAGATCCCCTACCCCAACTAATCCACTGTGTTTTGCTGGAGAGGGGGTACATTTTTTAAAAGGAAAGCAGAGATCTCACCAAAAAGCACATCTTGTATTATACTACTTTGCCAAAAGAAGTTGCTTTCCTTTGTGGATTGGAAGATGAAAAAAACAGTTTAAATTGTTTGTATGATAAAATCCAAAGGACACATTTCCACATTCCCCATTTCTTCATGGCCACTCAGTTCTACCCCATGGAGCCACAAGATTTCTGTAAGAACATCTTCTTGAAAGCCCAACAGCACATTGCCAATAGGAAATGAAGAGGAAGAACTTCCTTCTTCACGTCGGTGTAAAACAAATGCTCAAATGTTTTCAACAGCTCATTTCACCTCTGTTTCCAGTGCATTTTTACAGATGTTTTCAGGATATGTACCTTGGTGTGACATCAAAAAGAAACCTGCCTTGGCAAAGAAGCAACAGAGGAAACTCATGGCTTGTTTATGTAACTTGTAAACCACTGTAATTAAATTAAATAACTATAAAAAGAATTTTATTGCATGTGTCCCCTGCTTTTCAACACAGATGTCCTTAGATTAGATAGTTAGGCTTTTTTAGAGCACACACTATTCCCAATTTGAGCTTTGTAGGGCTACTGTAATAAAAAGGTGAATAACAGCAGCAACACTGCCTCCAGTGCTTACAGATGAGGAGACAGCAGAGGAAACTACCAATGAAAGCAAACTACATTCAAACAGCTGAACCTCAGCCTCAGGCCAGCCTCTGTAAACTGAATAACAGCTATCTTGAGTAAATAGACACGTCTTGGAACATATCCTGAAAGTCAACAAACTCTGGCTCTGGTGAAACAATGAAGCTTCTTTCTTTCTTTCGTCCTTTCTCTCTCTCTTCCTTTCTTTCCCTTCCTTCCTTCCTTCCTTCCTTCCTTCCTTCCTTCCTTCCTTTCTCTTTCTCTCTTTCTTTTTCTTTCTCTCTTTCCTTCTTCCTTTCCTTTCCTTCTTCCTTTCCCTTCCTTTCCTTTCCTTTCCTTTCCTTTCCTTTCCTTTCCTTTCCTTTCCTTTCCTTTCCTTTCCTTTCCTTTCCTTTCCTTTCCTTTCCTTTCCTTTCCTTTCCTTTCCTTTCCTTTCCTTTCCTTTCCTTCTTCCTCCCCTCCCCTCCCCTCCCCTCCTCTCCCTGAAAGAACTAAGAATTTTACGAAAAGACTATGCCCAGGGGGATGGCGAATCACTGATGACATGGCACTTGTGGTGTTGGGACACTGGAGCGGATACAATAGATCTGGATGGGGGACAAGCTAAGTGATTGGGAGCATTGGCAAAGGAGCAGGGCATTGATAGGTTTATTTGGAATGATATCTGCATTCGAAGTCTGTGGGAGCGTCTCATAACAGCTCTGAAGAGAAGATATCCTCGTAAAGAGGATACAGAATGTAGTTTTACTAAATGGAACACTATAGAGCAAGGCGTCAGATATTTAAGAGAGCTGGCACTCTGACAGGTAATCTATGATGAGCAAACACTTGCAGATCCTGACCAAGTACCATGCCAAGGTTCTCTGTTAAAGAAGTTTATACAGAGTGCCCCTCCTAAGTATTCCAACATTCTGGCAGGAAGGCTTTTTGGGGCAGAAGATGAAACACCGACAACTGTGGGTGAGTTTGCTACTCAGCTCAGGCAATTTGAAGACACCGTTGTTCACAACCTACACTTCCACATTGCAGCCATGGAAAAGACACTAGAGAACATCGAAACCAACATCAAACCAACATCAGAACTGACAAGGCTGACATAAAAACCCAGTTGGACGAGCTGAATGATAAGCTGTTCCCAAAAGGAGAGAGAAAGTGACACCCGTTCTTCCGAATGGATCCACATTTCAGCACTTAGAAACA
>NW_010201701.1:0-1187 GCF_000695765.1 Mesitornis unicolor
GTTTTCGGCGGACGCGGAGAAGGCGGCGCCGCTGCTGGAGGTGCTGCGCTGCTTCGACCTCAGCCTCTACTGCAGCGGGCGCATGGAGAAGGTGGGACCCCCACTGCCCCCGGCAGGGCCGGACCCCCGGGTGTGGGGGGGGGACCCTGGGGGGTCCCCACCAAGTGTCCCCACCAAGGCCATCCCTGTCCCCCGGGGGCTGTGAACATCCCCTCCCTCTTGGGGGGCTCAGGCCCCTGGTGCCTTGTCCCATCCCATCCCTGTTCCCCAGTCCCATCCCATACCTGTACCCAGCCTGTCTCATTCCCATCCTGTTCCCATTCTCCATCCCTTCCATCCAACCTCCTTCCCATTCCATCCTTGTACCCGTCCTGTCCCCATTCCCATCCCACCCCCATCCCCATCCCCATTCTCATTCCATTCCCATCCCATCCCTGTATCAATCCTGTCCCTATTCCCACCCCATCCCATCCCAATCAGATCCCCATCCCATTTGCGTTCCTGTCCTATCCCATTCCCACCTCATCCCCATCCCTATTCCCATCCCATCTATCCCCATTCTCATCCCATTCCCACCCCATCCCTGTATCGATCCTGTCCCCATTCCCACCCCGTGCCAATCACATCCCATCACCATCTCGTTTCCATTCCCGTCCCATCCCATCCATCCCACCCCATTCCCATCCCTATTCCCATCCCAATTCCCATCCCACCCTTATTCCCATCCTCATCTGGTCCCACTCCATCCATCCCCATCCCTGTTCTCATCCCATTCCCATCCCACCCCAATCACATCCCAATCCTATCCCCATCCCATTCCCATCCCTATTCTCATCCCAATTCCCATCCCACCCTTATTCCCATCCCCATCCCATCCCATCCATCCCACCCCATGCCCACTCCATCCATCCCCATCCCTGTTCTCATCCCATTCCCATCCCATCCCAATCACATCCCAATCCTATCTCCATCCCATCCCTATTCCCATCCCCGTCTGGTCCCACTCCATCCATCCCCATCCCTGTTCTCATCCTATCCCCATCCCATCCCATTCCCATCCCTATTCCCATCCCCATCTGGTCCCACCCCATGCCCACCCCATCCCTGTTCTCATCCCATTCCCATCCTATGCCAATCACATCCCAATCCTATCCCATCCCATCCCTATTCCCATCCCAATTCCCATC
>NW_010201702.1:0-32640 GCF_000695765.1 Mesitornis unicolor
AGGGGCAATGGGTGCAAACTGGAGCATAGGACGTTCCGTGTGGACATGAGGGAAAACTTCTTTACTGTAAGGGTGACAGAGCATGGCCCAGGCTGCCCAGAGAGGTTGTGGAGTCTCCTTCTCTGGAGACATTCAGAACCCGCCTGGATGCATTCCTGTGTGACCTGGTCTGGTGATCCTGCTCTGGCAGGGGGGTTGGACTGGGTGATCTTTCGAGGTCCCTTCCAACTCCTCATATTCTGTGGTTCTGTGATTTGGCATTGGGCATAAGCCAGTCTAGTGGGATCATCTGGGACTCTGATGTAGTGTTCCTGTCTATGTAGAGACCAAGGGCATCTGTGATGTCCTTAACTCCTGCTCTCATGCTGTGGTGTCTCACAGTTGTGACTGATTTCTTACTGTAAAGAAAGAGAGAGAAGAAGTGTGAGTTCTAGGATGTTTCATTTTGGGAGGGGAGAGAATAATGCTTTTCTGAAGTAAACCTTGCTGCAAAAGTCTGTTTACCATGTATTCACATTTGGGGCTGCCTGTGATCGCAGCAGCCTGAACTTAATCATGTGCTTGGCTTTCTGAGGAAAGGGTCCCAGTGGTGAGCGCTGGGTGAGGGAAGGTTCATTGCATAACAAGACTGTAGACAGAAGGGCGATGAGAAGCAAGTGCTCCTTGCAGGGTAGAGTAAATGTGGGTGTAGAGCTTGTCACCTGTCTGTCTGGAGGTAGGAGTACAGCAAGCCCTGTCTCCTGATGCTGGGAGAATGAGTGCTCAGGGCTGGTTTTGGCTGTTACAGCTGATATCTTTTGTTATTTCTGCTTTCAGTGCATTAAAAGCCGTTGAGCTCCTCTTTCATCATGCAAACACACCATTAGCACCCATCGTCTTCCTTTGCGGTTTTGAATGCGTTGTCATGGCTTCCTTTGGGGTATCTATTATAAGTAACTAATGGATCCATGAGTTTAGCTTGCCTCAGAAGATGGATTTTCAGCATGCTGTAAATTGATCTTTAATGGCTTGGTCTAACTTGCAGTCCAAATAAAAAGCAAGACAGAGCAAAGGAGGGAGAGGTATCTAGGAAGCAAAGAGGGGTAAATAGGAGCATTGCATTTTCTCTTATTTGAAATGTATCATCTCCTTATTTATTTTGCAGACTCTTTTAAGATCCAGTACATGCAGTTCATGGCATACATGAAAACTCCTCAGTATAAAGCAAGTCTGCAACAGTTACTGGAGCAGGAAAAGGTAGGTCTTGTTTTTAACACCTCTGAACAGAATTGCCAGACTACCAGATACCTTAGATGTGGGGGGGAAAGTGCTGAAGATGGTATTTGTGTACACTTCACACCAGGCAGCTCCTTTTCTTCCCTAAATGTCTCCTAGGTCACGGGAGCAGGAGGTGGTGGTCAGCTCCTCTAGCACTGCCTGAGTACATTCGTGCCCTCACTTGGAGGGGCTTCCCCGCATGGATGCATCCTGCAAGCTGCTAGTCAAACTGCTCTTAGCTAGATTAAGAACAATTTAATTGTCTGAAGATGGTAGCAACTTTGAAGGAGTATTATCTAAAAAACACACAGATAGTAATTTCTTGGAGCTGAATTTTCTGGTTTTAGGCATCCTGTTCTTTTCCCACCATAGTACTGTGACATCAGGATGGCTCATTAAACTTGGAACAAGTTGAAGTGTGGGATTTAAAAAGCCAAACTATCATCACTGATTTAAGAGACTTAATGAAGCATCCTTAATATTGATAGTCTTAATGTGTTAAGATGACACTGGTGGGCAAAGTGTAAATTTACCAAATCGTGGGTGGAAATGAAAGGAAAGACAAAGAATCTGCAACTCTAGCATTTTTCTCTGCTATGGAGCCATTTCCCCAGCAGAGGGAGGACATTTACCGACTAAACTAGTTTTCTTCTTGTGTTGCTTTACCGCAATTAAGAATAATTTAATTGGTTTATAAATTAGTCCTGATGAGTGAGACTGTACTTGCTACTTCAGTGGAGGAAACTTTCCCCATAGACCCCGACAATGATCTTGAGTTTTTGGCCAATTCCAGCTTTTGGTAGCCCCCGTGGAAGCTTTCTCTTGCTCTATGGCCTTTGTGAAAGTGCCAGCATAAAGCTGTAGTGTTGTTTTATGAAGTTTTCCATAATGGGAACTCTTTTTCAACATGAGAGGTTAACTTGTGCTACCCCATTTGTTACTGAGCATTGGTTGGTGCCGATGTGGTGTTCATGCAAACCTTTCTTCTATGGTTGTTTCCATTTCTTTTTGCAGTCAGTCAGCACTTTGAATTTTCAACTTCTTCCTTAGCAGCATATTTTTCTCCTTGTTCTGTACTTGTCAGGGAAGTCAGCATAAAGTTAACTTATCTCCTTGCACAGAAAATAGCATAAGAAATGATAGTGTGCAAGTATTGTGCTGTACATGGAAAGTATAAATTGAGAGTGTGGAAAAGTAATCACTTTGTGGTGTTGTCTGACAGCTGTTTCTTACTTTAAGACATTAAAGTGAGGAATTCAGTATGAAAATATTTTTTAATGGAGTGTTACACTGAGAGCACGGCAAATTAAACTTCACAAAAACAGAAGCAGAACTTTGTTGGATGAGGTGCTGTTGTATTCTCTATTTAATAACTCCCTCTTACATGAAGACTACAAGAAGAACATTTCTGTAATGTGATTTTAAGATAACCAAGATGCTATGAGCTGCTAGTTCCCCAGATTACCCTTAGATGGAGCTGTCAGCTCCTCCACTGCTTGTAAGGGCTGAATGAAGTGACTGATGTTGAAAGCATGAATGATTTTTTCAGCATCACCTTCGCAGTCTGTTCAGCATTGCAGTGACTCAACTCTTTTCCCAAGCCGCTGGCATGAGAGGCGACAGGAGCTGCATGCCAGGTCCTGGCTTTTCTTGCACATGTGGAGCTTGCCAGTGCTGCTGCTTTGCTTCATGGATGGATTGCTTGAAAGATCAAGGTGCTTTTCGCCCTTGTCCTCCACTTTTTCTGGAGTCACAGCTCAGTTTCTGCACAATTCCTATTTGACCTCAACAGAAAAGTTTGAGAAAAGTGTAATCTCCAGAGCCTGCTCTTCTTGCTATGCTCATCTTTCAGTTGGGACCTGAATAAATGAGACTCTATAACGAGTCCTATCCTTGCCCTCTGCTGCTCACGTAGTGCACGACCATGAAGCGAGTATAAGGGATGTTATGGGCAGGAAATGTTCTGCAAGTGGAAGGGTTGGGTGGCCTGCTGAAGTAATTTTGGCATTACAAGTACAAGTGATTTGGGTTATTTATTACTTTCCTCCTGCCTCCCCCACAGTGTATTTTCATTTACCGCCTGTCTTCTATGAGTGTTGTGTAGGAAAACACTGAATTGGGACTCTGGAGATTTAGATTCCCGGTTTAGTAACGGATTTCATATGGATAATCTTTTCCAGTTCCATTTCTGCTCTGTAGGATGTGATTATTACTATTTCTTTACAATTCACTAGGAATATAAAAATGAATTTTTAAGACTATCCTGATTATATTTTACCATATAGCAGAAAAAATTACTAAAAAGCTCTTTTCAGCCTACCTAACTTCAGCAAGTGTTGAACACTAACAAACAGGCTCACAGAAGTCTGAAAACTGGAATAGTTCATACATCTCCTCTCTGCGTTCAGACTCCCTCCCAACTTGCTATACAAACTAGGTGTAAACATCTTGCTAAGATGGATCATGCTGCAGTTGGTGCTAAAAGTATATTTTTTCACTCTTCCCTTTTCCAGGAAAAGAATGCTCAGCTACTGGGGACAGCACAGCAGTTATTCACCCACTGCCAGGCACAGAAAGAGGAAATCAAACGTCTTTTTCAGCAGAAACTTGATGAGGTAGCCCTGATCTGGTGAAAGTGGATGCTTGTTAGTCATCTGCATGCAAACAGTTCTGATAAAAATAAGTAAGACCAGAGTAATCTCAGGTCTTCAGCCTCTGTTTTACAGCAGATCATGTTAAGTAATGTGGAATCTGTATCGCTCTTTGGTTTTTTTTATCTTCATTGTTGAAATTGTTGTGTGCCACTCTGTATCCAAGGGAGGGGGCTGACAGACCACAAACACTGTGGTATTTTAGTGAAGGAAGTGTCCGTTGCTGGTTGAATAGACTCTGGCAAGTTGAGAAGCACAGAAGAAAATGTGGTGACTCTCTACAAAAATAGTGTTCTTTCGGCTGGCAAGAAACCAAATGCCAGTTTTAAAGTTGAATAGCTGGAACAGCAGCTCCAAGTGAGGTACTTTTGTCCTTCCTTGTTATCCTAGCAATGACAAAGTGCCTTGGAGAATGCTGGGAGACATTCTGTAAGCTGCGTTAGTTCTGTGGGTCACCTCAATGTCACTTTGGAATGTGACAGTCATCTGGAATTAGAGTGTCAAGACCTTATTGAATGATCTCTTCTCACTCTTCATCTTGTAGTTGGGAGTTAAAGCTCTAACATACAATGACCTGATTCAGGCTCAGAAGGAAATCTCTGCTCACAATCAGCAGCTGAAAGAACAGACGAAACAGCTGGAGAAGGACAACAGCGAACTCAGGAACCGGAGCTTGCAGCTGGTGTGTACCATGCTTGTGTCTGGGTAGTGGGGTGATGTTCCCATTTATGTAAGGAGGACAGGTCGTGAGCTGCGGACTGCCGCTGTCTTCATGATATCTTGGTAAATGAAAAAAGCTGTAGCTCCTCTGTGACAGAGAAGAATGATGGGGGAAAATGCTGAGTGACAGTTGGCTCTGGCCTCAGCTGTGTCCCATAAGCAGCTGTGCACCTCTGTGTGCACTTGTCACTGAATCTGGGTCTCGCTGGCTGAGAAGCTTGTACAGTGCTTGCTTTGCAGTAGCCGTAACTCTTGTGTTGTTCATCTTGGTAACTCAAACTGTTAAGGCAAATAAGAGGGAAATCTGGACTTGGCAGTGGTTAGGCAGGCTGGGTGATAGCACTGTTTTTAGAAAGAACCAGGCCACCTCCTGCCATATTATGTGGTGACCATTTTAGTGGCATATTTGGCTCAAGCTGAGAGGAGTTTTCAGTGGGCTAAGAAGGTTCTTGCAGTTGAAAGGTGCGTGGCTTTCAGCTTTCACCTTGAGTGAAGTGTTGAAAGTTGTCTTTTGATCTGTTTATCCTGTGTCTTTGCAGCTTAAGGCACGGTGTGAAGAACTGAAGCTGGATTGGTCAACTTTGTCACTGGAGAACTTGCTCAAAGAGAAACAGGCATTGAAGAATCAGATTTCTGAGAAACAAAAGCACTGTTTGGAATTGCAGGTAGAGAACAAGAAGCAAATCTGGGTTCACCAACTTGGGGTAGTTCTTGGCCAGTTAAGGGTATTTGTCTAAACATGATGTTAAAGGATAAGCAAGGTAACTGTTTTTCTTCCCCTGCCTTTCCCTGCCCTGCAATCCCCCAGAGATTAATCTTTTTATTAGAGGATTGTAGTAAACTTGAAGAATAAGGAAGTGGATAACTTATAAAGGAAGTAGATGCTATGACATGATTCCTTGGTAATGCTGTGGAAGGAGGAGTCATGGTTTATCATGAAATATAATTTAAAAGCATGACTTGGTGAAAAGAAGTCCTGCTTGTTTGCATATGTGGCTTCATGATAATATTTTCTGACATCTTGATTCAGGAATCAGTACCCACAGAATGTCACTTACCATTATGAAAATAAATTAAACTACTGTGACCGGAGAACTTTTCTTTGTCTATGAGATTAGCACTAGAACTAATCCAGCCTGGATAGCATATCAAGGCAAAACTCCATAATGTGATGGAGTTGTCAAGTGTGGTCATTAATCATTGTCCTCTTCTTCATTTAAAGATCAGCATTGTGGAACTCGAGAAAAGTCAAAGACAGCAGGAGCTCATGCAGCTGAAATCGTACACGCCGTCTGATGAGTCACTGTCAGTACAGCTACGCCATAAAAACCATTTGAGCCGTGATCCTGAGGCCGATAACAGCAGGTTCCAGCTGGAACTTGAATGCTCTAAGTTTCCTATGCCCCACATCAATGGCATGAGCCCTGAACTGTCCATGAATGGCCATGCTACACCCTATGAAATTCATAACACTTTTAGCAGGCCCTCTTCCAAGCAGAACACCCCTCAGTACACCACCTCTCACCTGGACCAAGAAATAGTTCCGTGTACCCCAAACCACAGCAGCAGACAGAAGGCAGACAAGATGACGAGCTTGTCCTTACCTGATTACACCAGGTTTTCCCCAGCTAAAATAGCACTAAGGAGACACTTGAATCAAGACCATGCAGTCAATGGAAAAGCAACAACTAATGAGATACAGAGGTGAGAGTGACCATTTCCTACGATGGGAAAGGAGGGGTAATACTATTGCTTGTTTTTAATAACTGTGGTTTATTTGTACTGTGGAAAAATATTTTTTAAAGTGGAGTTTTAAATACTTGTTGAAATTTTGTGTCAGGAAAAAGAGCAGTGAGAGCCAATTGGGTAAATAAAGTGGTACAGTGCCTTGAGTTTGGTACAGGAATTCCTTGCAAAAGAGAAGTTATTAGCTTTTGTATTCTAACGGTTGTACATTTCTGTTCCAGAGCTGACCATGTCAAAGAGAATGGCCTTACATATCCAAGCCCTGGTATTTCAAATGGCATAAAGCTGAGTCCTCAGGAAACTCAGCCCTCTTCCCCAGCGGCCTTACCAATTGCAGGCGAGAAGGTAAGAGATCTGCTTGTGCTCAGGTGCAGAGATGTTACACCTGGCAAAACAAAAAAAAAATGTTGGCCAAACTAGGGGATGCAGGCATGTTCCTTTCTGTGGTCAGCTTGGTGTGGAGAATAACACAAAGTACAGTAGGTGCGGTAGAACAAAAAGTAGGTACTGGCTAGATGGGGAGAATACTCTGCTCATGGAGAATGTGCTTACCAGAGCTACTAGTTTGCATGTGGAGTGTGCCAGTAATGCAGTAGGACATCTATTTGATCTGGTGCATATCTACTTAACTTGAAAAGTAGTCTTCTTCATATTAAAAAATAAAATTTATAGCTTAGTGCATCTTCTGCACACAGAGGCCCTCAAGATATGAATTCTGTCAGATGAGTGCTTTTCACAGAGCTCTAACAAAGACACTAGGAAATGAGCTTGCCTAAGGCATTCTTTTCCTTATGTTTGGGGTCAGCAGTAGCTTTAACTTACATTTTTCTATGCTGTTGGATATTGCTGTCCCAGTAGACTGGTGTTGGTAACAAACCTGCTCTGTGCATGCCCTGTCTTTGCTGTATAGTAATGGTGTCATTCTTTTGTGGGGGGACAAAATATAAATGAGCAGGTTACCATTGGTTTAAGAAGTCTTTTCAGTAATAGCATGGAGTTTAAAACATTATTTTCTCTTTTGCATTTACAGGTTTTGAGAGAGAGAACCTCTGTGAGTAATGGAGAAACTATCACCAGCCTACCTATCAGTATTCCTCTCAGCACAGTGCAGCCCAATAAACTCCCTGTTAGTATCCCTCTGGCCAGCGTAGTCCTACCTAGCCGTGTTGAGAAGGTGGTGAGTAAGGGATTGTCAACACTTTCCATCCCTAACTAAAATCACACTGGGCAGTCGTGGGGTGCTGTGCACCAGGATCTGTAGTGGGCTGCAAATCAAGAATATCTGGTGCTCTGGGGGAGGCTGCTGTTGGGATGCATCCTCTTGGCTTGTAGTCATTCCTTAGATTTTGACTCTTCTGTCTGTGGGGTGGTGGTATTTCGGCCAGGAAGGAAAGTACATGCCTCAAGAGATCCTGGTCTTAAACGCCTGGCTGAGTGGAAAAATCACAGAGTCTGAGAGTTTGTGACAGTGAAAGCAGAGAACCACACATGGCAGTTTGTTCTTAGCTCCTGGCCCTCTTATGTGACCCTGGGAGACAAATTCTTCTGCCTCAGTTTGGTCCTCTCAAAATTGTCTGTCTTTATCACATATGTGTGTAGGATGAACTTGAATAGCGCCTTGAGGCTGTCCATACCGCGTGTGAGTGACTGCTGTGTAGCAGCAGAGAGCAACTAGAGAACTTTTGGGGCCGTCTCTTTCGGAAACGCTGATAAGCCCATGCTGCTCTCAGTGGCAGAAGAGTTTATAAAGCCTGGTCCGGTTTCTCACAAATTACAGTAGAGAACTGAGAAGCATTTGCTGCTTTCATGAGAGAGCTGTGAATTTAGAATCCATCCACAAATTCCTGCCTTACAATTCCATATGTGGAAAGCTGGGGTTGTTTCATAGTATTGAAACCATTATCTTTTTCCAGCTGTAGACTTTTAGTTGTAGCAGAACTGCAGTCTGCCCAGCTCCGAGCAGAAGTTATGCATCCTCAGAGAGGATGCTCTGGATGGCATCTCTCACTTCAGCACATTGTTTCTTCAGGCTACCATTTCACAATTATTTTGCCTGCTTTTGTAAAACACTGCTTGATGATCATACCCTCAGATAGTGTACCAGAGTACATGGCCTAATGCATTTTTATGCTCAGTTTGGAGTTGTTTTGAGGAACTTCGTATGCATAGGCTTGGAGACATGATACCACCATCGATTTTCTTTCTGGCTGCCTGTGAAACAGCGGACTGAGGCATTCATCCTCTGGTTGCAGTGCTGTCTTGAGTCTATAAACTTTGAGCCTGTTCTCCCTCTATCCACATGGTATCTGTTGTGTGCTAGATACTATTGCAGTATAATTAATCACGGTATTTATTTTTGTCCCATAACATGCTGATCTATGGTTTTCTCTAAACAAACAACATTTAGGACATTTAGGAAGTAGAACCACTTTCCTTGGTAGATCCACTAATGCATGTGAATTTTGTTTAATTTGTTGACTTTTGAGTATGCTTCCCGTACTAAAATGCCTGTTTCTCTCCCCCCAGAGAAGCACACCTAGCCCAGTTCATCAGAGTAGAGACTCGTCGACACTTGAAAAGCAGATTGGTGCTAGTTCTCATAATGGCGTAAGCAATGCTGCTGGAAACAAGCCACTGGCTTTGGCTACCTCAGGTAACAGCCTCATCTACGCGAAGGTGCCCTGTCTTGTTGTGACAGCACCCGCAAGGGCACGCGTCGGAATTTTCCGAGTACTACTTGTCAGGTCATTCAGGCAGTCGAGTGCTAGATAAATGTGTGTTTTGTAACGAGACCACAGAATTGTGGATGGTGATGTTTTGAGACAGTGTGTGCCCACAGCTTGGATGCATTCTGGCATAAACTATTGGTTTGACGTGCTTTACCTGAACTGTAGCACCTTGCAGTGTAAATAAATAACTGCATTTGTAATTTCTTTTATGTGGATTAAGAGATTCCTACCTTTACCATGTGGCAAACCAGCCAAGTGTTGCATAACTGTGCTGTGAGCTGATGATACGGCTTTAAAAGTTTTTATTTTACAGGGTGGTGGAGTTTTTTTAATAATAAAAATTAATTTCTTGATGCGGGTCACAGTGGTGCCTCATGAGCAGTTGCAGAGGCACTAATATCTGGGTAGGAAGAAATGTCAAATGGGAGAGGGAAGGGATGCCTTTTAGTGCAGACATTGCCTCTGCAGTCACTCACCTGTTGAAACTGGCCTTTAGCCTTTCAGGATATGGAAATGTTGTGGACAGGAAAAGTAGGTTCTGGTATCCAGAAGCTATTCTACAGTGGATCCCTCATCAGAGAGTGCATTTGTTCTTAACGTTTACCACCACGAGGGGCTTGTGTTGGTTTTTTGCATCTGTTTTGCAAAGAAGGGCTTGGCTGCAGCTTTCTATCAAACTAATGAAGTTAAAAAAAACCTTGTTATAAACCAATACTGTGTTTCCTTTACTCCTTTCATTTAGACAGCCCAGAGAATAGGCCTTACTAGAGCACTAAACCCATTTATAATACACCCTTTCCAAGCTTCCTCCCATGTGGCATTCCTCTGCCACCATCTCTGTGAAGATCCCCTGTCGCTCCTGAAGCCACAGCTGTTTGTTTAAATTTGAGGAGATGGGCTGTATAGGTGACATGGTCCCTTCTTTTTTGGGGAAGGGAATGGGCTGAATTTGGCCATCTTGCTTCCTTGACGATTGGAAGGAGTTGAGAGTGGAGGAGTCCTGATTTCAAAAGATGTAACAGCTCAAAAGAAACTTACACTTGAATTCCATTTAAAAGCTGGTTAGAGCATAGGATATCTCCATATGACACATGGATTTTTCTGAACTGGCAAAAGAGTAGTGAAAATCATTAACCCATAACTGAAACCGCCAACACGCAGAGCCATGTTCTCAACTGCACTGTGTAAAAAGCAGCCGTGCAGTTTCCCGTGTAAGACGCGGCTGCTGGCTGATCTCATACAGGTAGAGCTGAAACCACTCCCAGTCATCCCTGAAATCTAGCACTGTGACCTCTCGCTCAGCAGAAGCAATGATGTATACTTTCCCTTTCAACAGGTTTTTCTTACTCTTCTGGCTCCGTGGCAGTCAATGGAAATCTTACAAACAGCCCAGCCCATCTTAACCATAGTGTTGATCAGGCAGCTCTGGACGACTCCGGGAGTCTCTTTAACTCAGTAGGGTCTCGGAGTTCCACTCCACAACATCCTTTGCTAATGATGCAGTCAAGGAACTCGGGGCAAAACTCCCCTGCTCACCAGCACTCAACAAGCCCCAGGTTAAATGGCACCTCCCAGAGCCTGGTAGGGGTTTTGCAATATGCAGATGCTCAGAAGATGTTTGCCGAAGGAACAAAGGGGGATCTTCAGTCTGATGCAGCGTTTTCAGATCCTGAGAACGAGACCAAGAGAAGAATCATCTTTACGATCTCTCCTAATACAGGACATGTAAAACAATCCCCTTCCAACAAGCACAGTCCTCTGCCCACGAGCGCTCGGCTGGACTGTGGCCAAGCACATGCGCAGGATGGGAAGAAGCGAGGCCGGCGGAAGAGATCCTCTACTGGGAATCTCAGCGGGAACTCCGGGGTCTCCCCTAAACGCAAATCCTTACCTACTGTGTCTGGACTCTTTACGCAACCGTCAGGTTCACCGCTCAATATCAACTCTATGGTAAGGGCAAAAATGAAAAGCTCTGGCAAGAGAGAAGGCCTGGGAAAGCTCTTTGTATTAGAAATAAGCCTCAACTCTTCTGTTCTTTAGCGTACTTTCAGGCTGTTGCAGGGCTAGAATTGGTGTGAAGATCCTTTGTGAGAACGGCCCCTCTGAGAGGCGAGTGAATTGCTGAGAAGTTGGTGAACTTTTTGTATAGGTAGAACATCTTCAAAGAGTTCTTTGCTGTCAGAGTGTTAAAAATTAAAAATAATATCTTCCCTTATGACAAAGAGCTTGTTTCTGCAGGGAAGTTGATTTTTAGGCTGTAGGTTAAATATTTTGAAAATAGTTGAAGCTAAGATTGACTAAATAGCATTAGTGTGCCAGAGCATATGGCATTCTTGCATAATTAAGCCAGCTATAGGAGTTGTGTTCATGTGATCCTACAGTGGTAGTGTGGGAAAAAAAAGTGATTATCCCATGTCTTCATTTCTGTGTTTTAAACATGAAATTGAAGAATGACAGTTAGATGTTTTCCAAATTATATTAAAGCTTTCATCCCAGGTTCTAATGCAGGATGGTGGAGTGTAACAGCAGCAGTGCTAAACAAGCAGCTGTTGGCATATCCTACAGCTGAGCAAGTTAAGCCTGCTTTTAATACCCTTAACAAGACGCCTTGTTTCTAAAAGCATGCTCTCATCTGTAACTGCTTTCTTTCCTTCTTGCCCAGGTCAATAACATTAACCAGCCTTTAGAAATAACAGCCATTTCCTCTCCTGAAAACTCCCTGAAGAACTCTCCTGTTCCTTACCAGGACAATGACCAGCCCCCGGTACTGAAAAAGGAAAAGCCCCTCATTCAGACCAACGGCGTTCATTACTCTCCTCTAACGTCGGATGAAGAGCAGGGATCTGAAGATGAGCACAATAGCAGCAGGTGAATACACAGGCGTGGGATTTAGGCTGCGATTTCTCTGAGCTGATAACGGTGCTCTAAACTGGAAAGGTGTGTTAAGCCGCCTTTGTTCGCTCTGCTTGGAGGCTGATTGCATTACACCGAGCCTCTTAGGAAGCTGAAAATGTGAAGAGAGGAGGTATTTAGAAAGTAGTACTTGAATGTGGGAACCTACTGTTGCTGTTATTTGCAAAGCTGATAGAGTCTGCCCTGTGAAAGAATTGGTGTAGAAATGATTTTGTTACTACGCTGCTCTGTAGGAGTACTGAAGCTGTGTGTAATCTTTAACTAAGAATCTGTCTCCTGCTCACTCCCAGTTTCAACTTGATTCAAAATTCCTGACTTCCTGCCCCAAACTGTTGATGTGTTGCTCTGAAGATTGAGTTCTTGCCACCCTTTGCCTGCCTGTAGGGTGCAATTTTTTCTTGTTTAAGGTGCTAGAAAAGTAACCACTATGGAAATGTGAGCCACAGCCTACTTCTTGTTGTGAAAGAAAAGCAACAGTGAAGTCGTCTGAATGTGCACTAATCTTAGCAACGGGTGAAAATCCTGTAATAGCTTCTACTTAAAGTTTGTGGTGCTTTTTTTAAAATGCTTTTAAGTTCTTCTAGTAACATCCAGCTTTCTAGCTGCCTTGGCTTTGTATGCTCTGGTTAACTGTTAAGACATGAACATGAGGAAGACGGGTTATGAGGGTAAATGTGCAACTAAAGGTCTGCAATGAGCGCTATAACCTTTTTGTTTTCCTGCTAGAATTGAAAGGAAAATTGCAACCATATCACTGGAAAGCAAATCTCCCCAGAAGACTGTTGAAAATGGTAGGTGTGTGGAATGTTAATTTTTTTGTTGTAATGATTGGATTTGGGAATGGGTGCCTGCCACTGACTGACATTGTTAGCCAGTAGCAGGCTTTTCTGTGCCGCTGAGCAGAGTGCAGTTCTGCCAGGGCTTTGAATAGTCATAATTAAGACAGGTGTCTGACAATTACAGATTTTTAGTCAGTCTATAGTCAGAAGTCACCAAAGATCTGACCATTTTTTTTGTTGGCTCAGTGTTTGGGGAGGGATCTGTAGTACAGAGACTGAGGAAAAAGTCGATCAGCATTCTCAAACTTTTTCAGAGCATTAAACTAAATTTTAAGGACTTTTAGATGACTTGACAAATATTTCTGCCTTTGGATCAGAAGTAGAATTACAGACTGATAAAATGTGGGTGTTGAAAGAGAAAACCCTGTTCTTAATGAGCAGATTCAGTGAATGCTGGTTTTTGACACTTAAAAATTTTCCTCCAAACTAGGTGGCAGCTTATCTGGGAGGAAACAAGCACAAAGCAATGAGAACATGAATAGCAGTAAATGGAAATCTACTTTTTCACCAATATCTGACATCAACCTGACCAAAACTACAGATAGTCCCTTGCAGTCGGCTTCATCTCTGAGCCAGAATTCGCTGTTTGCCTTCAGGCCGTCCTCTGAGGATGGCCTTGCCCTCGATGCCAAGATCTCAGCACACACGAGGAAAAGCATTGCCATGCCCTCGTCCGGGGCAGATGGGCTCAGCCCCAGTACAAACTCCACTAACGGATTCTCGTACAACGGTGGACTGTCGACTGACATTGGTTTACACAGCTTTATCGATGGTGCTTCTCTTCCGCATAAGGCTTCAGACGTGACGGCTTCCAACTGCTCCCTGGGTTTCCAGTCACAGCGAAGCAAAGATGTGGGAATATCAGAAACGAATCCTTTTTTGAACAAGAGGCAACTCGAAGGCCTTGGTGGCACGAAAGGAGAAGACTTAAATCGGTCAGGGGTCAAAGGCAAAGAGATCAGCGAAATAAGCATTCGTACTGGGGGTTCTTCAGAAAAAAACTCTTTGCAGCATAATGGAAAGGTTGGCAAAGGAAGGGACCGAGATGTGGAGTTTAAAAACGGCCACAACCTTTTCATTTCTGCTGCTGTTTCGTCTGGTGGCCTTCTGAATGGTAAAAGCCTTTCTACTGCTGTTTCTTCAGCAGGCAACCCAGCATCTTCTGTTCCGACGCACCATCCTTTCCTAAACACTTTGACCACTGGATCGCAGTTCCCCCTTGGCCCCATGGCCTTGCAAGCAAACCTCAACTCGGTGACAAATTCCTCAGTATTGCAGTCCTTATTTAATTCAATGCCAGCTGCTGCCAGTCTGGTCCACGTGTCATCAGCTGCAACCAGACTGACTAATTCTCACACTATGGGGAACTTCTCTCCTGGGGTTACAGGTGGAACAGTTGGAGGTAGGCAGAACTCTTTCTCTGGTATAAGACAGGGCCTAAAGGAAAGTCTGACGCTGCCTCTCCAGGGGTGAAACCCTTTTCTTCCTGCAGGATGTGAAGCAGATTGGTCCCACATAACCAGTCTCCTCTGTCTCTCGGAAATGCTAGGATGAATTCAGTTCCCCACAGTTGAAATCTCATGAGTTTTTTCTACTAGATGAGCTTGTTGTATCACCTTAACAAAAGAATACACCCAGACTTTGTGATTTCATAATGTATACTTGTTCAGATGTTGCTGTGTTGGAACCAACTTAGGTCTGCCTGCAGGTAAAAGATTTAACTTGTCCTGGTACCAAGTTAAGGATCTCTAACTTATCAGCTTGAGTAAAGGTTGAGATCAGGGCTTGATCCAGGAAGAGCAAAACATCGGTGCCTCTTCAGAGGAGATGGTGCTGGGAGTTGTGTAGCATTCCGGCTCTTGAATGGACACAAAGAACATTTCTCTGCCACGAAGCGCAATGCCATATGCACCTTGCACTTCTGGGGTTCTGCGCAGGCTTGGCTTCTGTGGCCCAAACGGGGAGAAGCTGGCAGGGCTAGAAGATAGTCTGAGCCTGCCATTCCTGAGTGTCCAAGGCAGTTTTTCTTACCTGTCCATAATCATTCAGGCACCATGTCGGGAAATCCTAACTCTCCCATCTCTCAGCATGTAGATTTGCTGGAAATACAATCTCCCCTCTGCTGCCCTGTAAGTGGGAAGGCAGGAGGGTGGGGAGGGAAGAGCAGCAGTTTGAGTCTGCAGATAAACGACTCTAAAGACCACGTAATCTCATCCAAAGTCTGCCTGTGTGGTATAGAACTGACAGTTCTTGGGTCTGACCATTTTTCCTCGTGGCATTTAGAGGTTGGCAGTAGGAAAGGTAAGTGCAACCTTTTGTACCTCCTGGCCTGCACCATTATCTCTCATTGCTTGCTGCCTTCTCATGCTGCATATTTTTGTATGAGGCTGTAACTATTATAATTTTGCTTTTTTCTTTTTTGTTTTGTTTCTCTTGTCACTTGAGACTGTACAAAGCCCATCTGTTGAAGCTGAGTTTTTCTCTCCTGTTTGCAGGTATTTTTAACCATGCGGTGCCTTCTGCCTCCTCTCCTCATCAATTTGGAGCCAGTTTCAGCAGCAGTGCTGTCTCTAGCAGCACAGTGCTAAGCTTAAACCCTCTGCAGGCTGTTGCCAGCACCTCATCCTCATCCTTCCCACCCCCTTCCTCTAATTTAGTAACATCTAGTGAGACTAGATCTGCTCAGCACCTCAACAGAGCGCCAGTGCAATCTGTTTTCCATTCCCCCCCGCCGCCTCCTAACGTTTCATTGCCCCCACCCCCTCCTCCATTACTTGCTTCTAACCCCGAGCCTGCGCTTCTGCAGAACCTGCCATCCATCTCACCCGGCGAAGCTTTTTTGCCGTCCTCTTCTGCTGCTTCTGTCCAATCTGCTAATGCTTCTTTGTCTATTAAACTAGCTTCTCTCCAGCACAAAACCTCCCGCCCCTCCTTTACAATCCATCACCCGCCTCTGCCCCGTTTGGCGCTGGCGCAGTCCGCGCCCATGATCACGCAGTCCAACGCAGCTGGCACGTCCGCTATGTGGGTTTCACTTGGCATGCAGTCTCCTTATGCTTCGCACCTTTCTGGGGTTAAGCCACGATAAAGAGCTTGCTTAGCTAACAGTTCTTATTTTGTAAGGTAAGGCTAGAGAAAAAAACAGAGGAGTTTTGTACGAGATGCTGAATGATGCTTCTTCCTTTCCAGAGATAGGCTGGGGATGGGCTCTGTGACACAGAGAAACCTCTGAAATGTGGGGAGCAAATAATGGGATGGCAGAGGATGGAGAGGCTCAGTGCTTTCTGTCCTGGGAGTCAGGATTTCTCGACAAGGAGTGCTCACAGTGGTAACTTTGGTCTGTCTCATCTGCCGTTAGGATTATGTTCAGGTTGGGATCACTTCATGAAAATGATCATTTCTGAAGATGAAATGTCTATTTTTAAACAGGGTTTTATACAGTTACTGGAAGCGGTTGTTGTCTACTTTGATCCCCTTCTCCCCTCTTGCCCTCTGACACAGACTGTTGCATCTCCACAAGTCCATGTCCGCATAGCATTAGGATGCGTGATGGTGCTGCTTTGTGACTGTACTTGGCAATGTGGCGGTCTTGTTTTTACCATAGTCAATAACAACTGCTTTAAATAGTCTTAAAGTTAAAAATCTCTAGGTTATGAGCTCTGCAGCTTTGTCTTGGAGAGCAAATGCACTGGTCTTGCACTGCAATTAATGTGCCCCTTGTATCACTGGAAAACACAACCACAGGTAGCACAGAAGTGTTGTGATATATCTGTGCACTGCAGCTTTACTGGACTTACCTGCTAGGGCTAACAGGAGCCATCAGCTGCTGTATTTATGCTCACTTGGCGATCACTGGCTTTACTGGGTAGACTGTGAATGAACACAGGGAATCTGCAGGGTTAACTGTGGTCCATGCTTTGTCAAGGCTGGGCCATAGACAGAGGAGCGTTGCCGCAATGTATGCATTTTTACTGACGCAGGTATTGAAATGCCTTCAGAGCGACTCCAGAATAAAGTGTACCACCACAGAGTTGGGTACTGTTGTTCATGAAAATGCTCTGTGGCATCCTGATGTAAGGACTTGTGCTTGCAAAGTTAAATCAGTTCTGTTAGGCCCCAGAGCTTGCTCCATGCTTTTCTTGTAGGTCTGTGATGTTGCTGCTGTTCACTGATACCAAAGCTACGTACAATACAATATATGGTTGAATATTCTTTGCCACTTATAAAACATATGACTCAATTACAATATACCTGAGAGATTCTTTTGGCTGTGCATTGTGTATAGCGTCTTCATCATCAAATTGCTCCACAGACATGCACAAACCCTCATTAGGCTTTTGTGAGGCACGTAAGTATTACAGTTATTACCTCCATCCTTCTGAACAAGAAAGTGTGGTGTGGTTACAGAGTGGGCTCAAACCACCCTGAATAGAAACAAGATGGGGGAGAAGGGGTGAGGAGGGTTAGATTTGGGGTTTTGGATACGTGAGCAACTCAGGCCAAGAGCAGTGTGAAAGCCTTACCTGGAATTGAGGTCATATTGAGCCATCGGGTGTGATGGTCCCTGTCATGAAAGGTCCTGGGCAAAATAGGCAAGGCACCGAAGTGATGGATGGAGAAAGAAAGGAGTAGCTGGATGACAGAGCTGGATTATGGAGCAAAGGAGCAGAAATAATGCCACCAGGAGACAGGAGATGATGTGACAGATGTACTGTAGCTGTGGTCCTGCTCCATGTGACTCTTGAACATAATTCAAATATTTGAGGGGTTTCATTGACTTTGGTGTGAATGCGTGCGCTCAGAGTCCTTGATGAACCAAGGTTGAAATCTGGAATCAGGGATTAAAATAAACTGCTTTGCTTCTCATAATGTTTCTCCCCCAGGGTAATAAAAAATTCAAAGCAGATTAATGTGTGCTAGAAAAAAGGTGAAATACTGAGTGAGGTGCTTTTTTTCCCCGTGCCCAAGGTCAGTCACAGACTGGTGACACTGTCAGAAAGCTTTAAAACCACAATAGCCAGGACGGGATGTGCGTGTGTGTCGCTCGTGGAGGCATCCTTTCCTGGGTCAAGGTGCTCCTTCTGTGCTGGCTGATGAGGTCTGGGAGCAATGTGAAATGATTGACGCGACTAACACACCATAGATTTTTGTGTTTTATTTAGATGAGTCTCTTCCTCTCCTCCTGTTGTGCAGGTAACTAGGATTTCTACCTCAACCCAATGTGACCTATGCAAGGACAACGTGGACCAACTTCACTCGGCTTCCACTGAAAGGTGCTCACCTGGCCTGTGCAGGGGTTTCTACTCTTACTACTGGACAAAACAAAAACACAAAAAGACCTAAACAACAGAGAAAAAAATATTTACTGTGAATCTGAGTAAAAAAAAAAGAAAAAAAGGCAAAAAAAAGGCAAAAGAAATGCTTAAAGCTCCAGTTTGTATTGTTGATAGTTTAGATAAAGTATTTATCTTTTTTTAAAGTGAAAACACTTTTGACTTATTTTATTCCGCCTAAAATTATAAATACAACTTGTTATTAAATTCTCTGAATTATAAAGGACTGGCACACCAGCAGAGATGTAAAGAGCCTCCTTTCGGTGCTATTTCATCCGTCAGAACTGTGCCTCTAGTTTGAATCCTTGGTGCTGAATTTGGAGGGTTGACCAATGCCAAACCCAGTTCTCAGAAAGGTCTGCAGTTTATTTATTCCACTTAATCTGTTCATTTACCAAAACCCGCTTGGTTTGCAGCAGTGTGAGCTGCAGAGAACGGCAGTCTTTACCTGATGTCTCGTTTTGATTGAACTGAGCCAGGCGCTCTGTTAACTGGGTGGTTTTTAATTGCGTTTGTTACA
Organism: Mesitornis unicolor; assembly: GCF_000695765.1. Classification (NCBI taxonomy): domain Eukaryota; kingdom Metazoa; phylum Chordata; class Aves; order Mesitornithiformes; family Mesitornithidae; genus Mesitornis; species Mesitornis unicolor. Next base: position 18,709 of record NW_010201702.1, read on the forward strand.
AACGAGAGCTCCGTGCTCCCCTCTGGAGTGGCAGCTAAGAGAGCCCCTGGGGCGGCCCGGGCCAGCTCAGCCAGCGCAGGCACAGTTTGAACAGGAGAAATTCAAGCCCTGCCCCATTATAACTACTTCACTGGGCCATTTGCAGTTGCTGGTGGCACTCAAGTCACTGTGAATTTTGGTAGCTAGTCTGGTAACTTGTTTTTTGGGATCTCATTGGCATATGAACAGGGTGCGTAATCACTGGTGTTGGTCAGGCCCTTTTTACCAACGTTGGGAAGACTGAACGTAGCGCTTCTGTACTGGTGCAGGTAGCAGATTTTCTCACCTTGTTGTTTTTGTTCCAAGTAAAATGTATTTTGTTAGTAGGGTTTTTGATACTTGATTCAGAAATGGCTTAGCCGTGTGCATTTATTGATGAAGTGCATTTTGCTTTGGTATTTCTTTGCTTTAAGTAGGTCTAAACGGTAGTTCACAAAAACACCGCCATCTAGCTTGCCGTGCTGCCGCACTATCAAACTGGTGCAGTGAATTGTTTTGTGAATTGGTGTTCTGTGTACAGAAAGTGCCGCTCGGAGCAGCGGCTGTATTTTATAGAGATGTGATGAAAAGATATAAATTTCATATGCTTTATTTCATTTATTTTTAGATTGTACAATGCACAGTAAACTTGTAAAAAAAATCTTATTTATTCAAGTGCACAAAGTGAGGAGAAGGGTGATCTACTAAGTAGAAATCATGCTGGTCTGTAGTTCAGACTGGACCAAGCACCGACAAAGAAAACTATAGTTAAAGAAGGGGAATTGCAACAGCAAAATGACTGGAAGAAAACCACAGTTAGGCTTTGGGAAACATCGCCTGGCTGCCCTGGTGCTCCGAGGGGCAGCGCTGGCTGTTCTGCATCAGAGGCTCACTGTCCCCAGATATATTCTCAGTTGCTGGAGCCCCCTGATGCTCTTCCCTCCCCAGCAACTGGGCATCACCTTGGTCTTAGCAGCTGCTGTTGGAGCATCCTGTGGTCACAAAGAGCTGGGCCCAACGCGTTTGCTGCTGTTTTTGAAGCAGGCAGGAGATTCCTACCCTTGTGTGCTGGATCCAGAGGGATGGCTGTGAGTGCCATGCTGGTCACGTGTGAGAGAGGAGATGCCGTGGCAGTTCCTGTCCTCTACAGATTTCAGTTAGGCCCTTTTCTGTGCCCCTCATCCCCGGCAAGCTTAGTAGAGATTCAGGACAAAGTGAGTTATTTTGTTGATTTGTGTCTTCCATAGGCAGCCTTTGTGCGCAGAAACTGTTGGTCTGAGTTGGCCTTATTTGCTGGAAAGGGAAGGGATTGATAGCCCTGGAAAACAGGGACCTTTTGGAACTGGTTTCTGCTTTGTGTGTGGGAGAGGAGTTGACAGCAGTGTGCCCTGCTGAATTATTGACAGCATGATGAAAAGCTGGGAAAGGGCAGAAATGCTCAGAGAGTGATAGCTGAGAACCATCCAGTAGCTTCTAGTAGAAGCCGTACTCAGTTTATGTCCTGGAATCCAGGCAGACGATGTAGCCCAGATGTTTTGCAGCTGGGAGTTGGGCAGCTCCAGCTTCTTGCAGATCTTTGGGTGTCTGGGAGTTGCAGAGCTGCCTTAGCATCCTTCCCAGCACACAGCGGAGTGCTTGGGTCTTTGAAGGCTTTACCTTGGTGGGCTGTGCCTGAGCAGTTGCTGGAGGGGCAGCAGCCTCCATTACATCTCCCCCTATCATTTATATCCCTGATAAGAAAGATGAGGAAATTCAAATAGAAGCTTTGAATCACTCTGCTTTTATCAGACCCTCTTCTGAAGAGGGACTGCTCCTTGGGCCTCTTGTGCCCTGCTTCATATCAAACTGCAGACACATTCACCAAGAGATCTCAGCCACCTTCACTTGTTCCCTGTGGGGAGGGTTCGCTTGTGCTCATACCCGAGGCACTCACAGGACACCAGTACAGATCCCAGTTCGGAGCAGGAACCGACCCGCAGAGCTCTGCTGACCCTGCTGTGCTGTTCAACGCCTGCTGGAGGCCCCCATTGCCTGGCTGGCTCCCATGCTCCTCCTCGGCTGAAGAGCACAGCCAGGTCCTTGTTGTGGGAGTGACTTGCTTTGCATTCACAGCATTTCAGGAATCGGTGTCTGGGGAACAAGACACAACTGTCAGACATGGCTTAGTGGTGGACTTGGCAGTGTTAAGTTGGTTGAACTCCATGGTCTTAAAGGTCTTTCCCCCTACCTAAATGATTCAGTGATCCTTTGGAGCAAAGGCTCTGAGCAAGGAGTTCGTCATCTGCTCTCCAGTGGTGTGAAAATGCAAAACCTCCTCTGTCATCTGGGAAGGCCAAAGGAAACCAGACACTGACAGGGAATAAATATGCAGTCGGGACATACTTGAAAGGGGCTCAGTCTGCTGGCCACCCTGCTGAGCATCTGCGTCAGCCGCCTGGGTCTGCTGGGACCCGGCCTTGCTCTACCTTGGCCGTCACCTCAGTGCCGTCACTCCCGGTGATGTTTCCATCTTGGCAGCCCATGCTGCAGGAGTCTGGAGCTGCTCTGGCCTTGCCAGTGTCTTCCACCCCCACCTGGCACCTTCACCTTGCGATGCGTTGTGTAAAATCGCAGTGCGTTTCACTTGCGTGCCAGCTCTCATCTAAATCTTTGCAGTAATCCCCGCTGAGATGTGCTTCCAGGAACGATCAGCTCATGCTTGTCGGGAGCGGTGTGAGATAGAATGCCAGCGAGTGCTGGTTTTGGACTCATGTCTTAGTATTGCGTTAGCTGGGAGATGGTGCCAAGAGATTTGTGGTGTTGTCTTCCCCACACCCTGAGCTTTTATTGCTTTGCCATCATCTTGGGCACGTTCAACTTGGTTCTTCTCTGTCAGCAAAAGGGGGAGAGCATTTGCCTTGCTGTGGGTTGCTGAAGGAAGAGCTCCTTGAGATGTTAAGACCTTGATCTGTATAGCTGCAAGAGTAAGATCCTCGTGACCCTGCCACAGGAGCACTGTGCCAGAGGTCTGAAACCTGTTTTCAATAATTAGAGATACTTTGGGGTAATCAAAGCCAAACAGCCGGTTCCAAACAGAAATTCCTTCTGCGTTACCACATCCTGCTGGGTCCAGGCATTTCGTGGCTGTTCCTTCTCCTCCACGCCGCTGCTGGCAGCGAGGGACTCATCAGGAAGTTAAAATACATCTTGTAGCACATTTGTTGCCAAAAAAATGGAACTTCCTGAGCATTGTGCTGAGCAAAACCTGTGCCCCGCTGCTAAATGTCAGCCTTGAGGAACAAGCCTTGTGCGCTCTTCCTTTTTTGGTGATTTGCTACCTCTGGCTTGTGCTTGCCGGGTTCAGTGCTGCGACCCACACCATGCTGGGAAGCTGGGAGCGCTCCAAAAACGCTGAACCGAACCTCGCTGTTTGCTGCAGCTTACTCATTCAGCAACAATTCCCGCATCAGCCAGGGGCGTGGGGGCACCCAGCCCTCAGATTGCTCTGCTTTTCCTCTAGCGAAGGGAGAAAATGGGAAAACATTGCTGGAGGACGGAGAGGCTTGGGTTGCTGAAGTCACCCTGTCCCTGCAAGCCTCTTGCTGTGGTGCAAGCGAGGCTGTTTCCTTCAGGAAGGTGTGGATCGGTCTGGACAACCATAACGATGGGAGCATCGTCATCTCTCTCAGTTCATGTTGTGGACACAACAGGAGAGGAGCAAAGGGGAAGCTGCTTTTTGGGGAAGCTGCCAACCACAGAGAGTGCAGCGCACCCTGGATTTCCTTGACATTTAGGGACAGAGCACCATCTCCAACTCTTCTAATAGCAGGAACTCATGTCTCCGTGGCCAAACATAGAAACATTTTTCTTGTGCTTCCATCTCGTGCCCCTTCCTTCCTGGTGGCGATAGTGACTTTATCTTCTAGCACATGTTTTATGCTTGCCTCACTGGGGTTTGGCTCAGCTCTGGGCACGGGCTCAGCCTGGGTTATGAAGTCCAAGTTCCCCCGTGCCAGGACTTGCTGGTGGGGAAGGGGAGCTCGTAGGGTCTGAATCTGTGATTGCACCTACAGCTGCTGAAGTACCCTGGGCAGGAAGTTTGATCATGAAGGGATCCATTAGTTTTGTGAAACTCCCAGGGCTTGACGCTCCTCAGCCTTAAACTCACCCATTTGTCACGCTCAGTTGCTTAATCTCAAGTCCAAGTGTTGAGTCGCTTTTTTCTTTCTTTAGTCAAACTTTATACCTGAGCAAGTAACTTCTTCATTTGAAATCTGAGCAGATGGGTTTCAGGCTGGATCAGCTCTTCTGTTGCATCTGAGTAACATTTTGGAATGGAGCATTGCATCGGTGCTGCTTGGCCATCAGGGCTGACTGCGTGGCTCAGTGCAGCACGGTCAGGCGTGTGGGTGCTGCCTTCACCCTTAGGGACAAGAGTGTCCTGAGCGGCGTTGGTGACACTGCTCTGCACAGACGTGTAGGAGAGTCACTTTGCCTCGGAGGATGAATGGAGGAGTGAGGAGGAAGGAGATGGGTGTAAGGCAGAGGGGCTACAACAGCGACTGTGGGTCAGGCACCCCTCACCACAGCGGATTCACTCCCTGTGGGGATCGGGTTCTGTCTCATCCCAGCCATCCCTGAGGAGGCTGCATCTTCCCATGCTTCCCCTTCCAGGAGAAGGTCTCTTGCTCTGGAGGAACATGGCCATGGACAGGAAGGTCGGGGTCGCCTCTGGGGACCTGTGTGGTTTGATTCTTGCTAGGATTGTGTATGTAGGAAGCAGCATCTGCTCCCCCCACCCGTTATTTTTCCACTTAGAAGAGTCCAAGCAGAGGAGAGGCTGAGTGAGGGCTGGGAGAGCAGCAGCAGAGCAGGCATCTGCAGCCGTGGACCCAGCTCCTGTCCAGGTGATTGCTTGTGTGGGATGTGGTCACTGTGAGTGGTTTGAGGGCCAGCATGGGCATCCATCTCCTCCCAGTTTATTCAGAGGGCCCAGCTCTTTGTGACTCCGTGGATCCACCGGTGGCCCTTGCACAACGACCTGTGGGCCCCATGCCCTCGTGGTGCTTCTGCATCGCTGGCACGAGGTGACCCCAGCCCCGCTATCACTGTGGACAGCAGGACGGCTCTGCAGAGCAGAGCACGCATCCTCCACCCTGTGGATGGGAGCTTTGCAGGATTTGGCAGCTTTTTTTTTTTTGTTTTTGAGGTTTTGCTGCATTTTTGGCAGAGGAAACTCCCAGCACTGGGAACTCCAGAGCCTCCCCTCCCGGCTCATCCCCATGGCCCTTCCTTCCCTGGCCAGTGCTGTTGTTGGTGCCGATGCCCTGGAGCACCAGGAACAAACGCCCGTCACCAGAACTGGCCGTGCCCATCCCGGGGCCGCTCGCCGCAGAGCCCCCCATTGGCCCTCGGGGATTTTGTCCCAGTGCCGGCTTCACTTTGGGGGTGGTCAAGTCCCATTTAAAACCCAGTTGCTTTCTGTGTTGGAATTGGTCCCTTTAATACAGGGTATGGACACCTGAAGATTATGGATGGGTTTTTTCTTGTCTCGAAAAATTCTGCTTTTGTTTTCCCTGAGTCAAAAGCATAAAGAGGACAAAGCAGTGGGAGCTCCCAATGATTCCTTCATTTCGGGAGCGGTCGCTGTGCAGTGGCCTGCAGATCCACAGCAACACATTTAAAATCACAGTTTTGGGGAGAAGAAACTAGACAGTGTTTTTGTGAACTATCTTTGCAGCACTGAGGAAATCACAGGAAATGGATTTTTTTGGAAGCACAGATGTGTAGTCAGTGTTTGAGTATTTGAGGTTTTATGACTGTTAAAGACTTTCGTTTTTTCCTGCTTTTTTTTGCTCCAACATTTCCATAGCTTGCATATCAGGTTTTCACTAAAAGATGGATTACCAGTTTTAAAAACGTTGTTGTGCCATATTTTATTTATCCTTACGCATTATAAATATATAAGTATCTATTTAGACTGACTGTTGCAATAAAAATGCTATTATTGTGAACTTCAGGGTTCAAACCCAAGACAAAAACAAATGGGAAATATTTCTCCAGTACGTTTGCTGTTTGCGACCCTCTTTCTGAAGAGGTTTCTGAAGTTTTTATAGTTCAAAAATGAAGTCACATCTTAAAATTCAAAGTTTTCTGTTGCTAACCCTGAAGTTCTCAAGTTTGTGATCCTTTGGTCTTTTCGAGGCCCATCTGGTTGCTTTTCGGGTGCAAATCAGTCTTTAGGAAGGTCTTGTTTCTGGAGTTCATGAGGAAAAGGTGGAATGGCTTGATCCATCCTGCTTGGCTTTTTTAACCTATTAATCTTTTAAGCGATCAATTTCAAATAAAAAACCAACTTTTTAGGTCTCTGTTCTACTTAAACCTTTTAGGAGTGAGAGCCTGCCCTTGCTGAGTGGGACTTTGATGGGGAAAGCGGTAGATTATGAGGTTGCTGTTGCTCAGGAATTGATTAGTAAACTTTTAACTACTAATAAAAATCCATTTTTCGATGGATTTTTTTTTTTAAAAAACCCATTTTCTTAGAACAGTGATATGGGATGTTTCCTAGTGAATAGGAATTAGTTTATATAATTTAGCCTATTAAACTGAATTATTTAAAATTCAAACTTCCCCTAATTTATCTTTTTTTGTTTGTTTGTTTTTGGTTGGGTTTTGGGTTTTTTTACGCCGGTAAGTTGTCCTGTCATTCCTTTCATTCTTCCATAGAAGTAGTGTGAATTCTTCTGGTGTGTATATATGTATGTATAATATATATATTTCCACCCTGCCTTTCTAATGCTCCACAATGTAAGAGTTAGTTTTTTCTCCCCTCCCTCCATTTAATTTCCTGTGTCTTTACCTTGATTTGTAATTGAATCGATGCTTTGAAGTTTTGTCTTTATATTAAAGTGTACGTATTTTAATACACCGTACTGTTGTGGAGTTTCACTGCTTCTGCAGGGTTGGCAGCAGTGGGGGCCATCCTGGGCCCCTGCTTTATCTCATCCGGTGCAGGCAGGGCCAGGGCCCCGTGTCCGGGGTCAAGCAGCGAATTCGGCACTGGCAAAGCTGAGGACGGTCCAAGTTTGGGGGTTAAGGACGCTGGTGCCATTACAGACCCACCCTGGTGACAGCAGCCAGGAGCAGCACCACGATAACGAAACTGAACTCAGCCAGACGATGTGTTTGACTTGGAAGTGATGGTCATGATGCTAAGCTAATTAATTTGCTGCAGGATTCTTAAAATGGGACGAAGGCCCTGCTCCACCAAAGACCTGCACAGCTCATGGGACACGGGGAGGTTTTTAGCTGTGCGAAGGGGGTCACAGCAGCAGCCTGACCCTGTTTGTCTGCCTGGACACATCTGTGACTCAAGCTCCCGCCAAGCGCTTGCTCCATTAGCAAAAAGCCTCTACAAAAATCACATTGTGAAGGCACCCGCAGCTGAATAGGGCCTCAACTCCCCACTGCAACTCCTCATGGGGCTGCAGCTGCTGTATCCAATGCATCTGCTGCAGCTCATGCATCTGCTGCAGGGCCCGGTCCCTCCCGGGCTGTGCTGAACCCTGTGGTGGGTGGAGCCGCCTCTCCCCACCCCCGGGCTTAGATCAGCTCTGACTGCCACGGAGATTAAAACAGGTTTTTTATTGGCAATGTTCACTGTACAACAGATAAATGGCTTCGGTACACTTTCGGGGAGCTGGGACAGGCCACTGAAATACAAAAAGCATAGTGACCAGAGTATGAATAACAAACAATTGTCTATGAATCGCCAGCAGTTGATGCAGATTTTAAAGTGTCTGGAAGTACCATCTTCCCGAAAACCTAACCCAGCATCCTCGTGCCATTCTTGACGTTGATCTGTTACTGGGCCTGCCGCTGGCCCGTGTAACTCTTCACAGCATTTGTCTTACATTCAGTTAAGAAATGTCATTGTTGCCTCTTAAATAAGGGTAGGGATGAGCTCTCTTGCTCACCCAACTGTTCCCCACAACATTAAATAAAATGCCCATTTTGTGTATGGTGAGGAGGGTGGGTGTCAGCTCTGCCTTCAGAAAGGTGTGGAAGGAGCCCGGTGCTAGCCCTGAAGGCACGCGGGTGAGAGCCGTGGCTACTGACGGTGGCTGGCAGAGGCTGTGAGCTCGCTGCAGCACCAGAACTGATTGCTAGGAATGACCGAGTCTCCTTTTCACAGTAAGTAAAGCTGCTGCGTACCCTACCTGCGTGTCAGGAACACGGCCCTGCACTGAGGTAAAGCAGAGTAGGCTTGAGAGGATTAAAATGCACTTGAAAGTCATCTGAGGACACTAATTCCCCAAAGCACAGGCTCTCGTATGTTCCTGCTTTTAATCCCTCATTGCTCCTTCCACCGGAGTTGCCATCTGTCTGCAAAACCGCCCTGTTTTCTGCTTCCACCTTGTTGTGCCCTCAGCTTATTACACAGGACAGCTGCCCCTCTGCTTAGTTTGGTAATTTCTGGAGTGTGCACCTGGGACAAGTGAAGGGAAAGGGAATAGCTGGAGAGGGAAAGGAAAAATCTTAGCTTTGAGGTTAAAAATAAAGCATCAGTGACATCTGCCATGCTCCTGGTACCCAGCATGAGGTAAAGAGGGAAGGCCAGGCCACTAAAGCTTGCAGTATGGACTCTTGGTTTGGCATTAATTCCCAGCCAGAGAGGAAAAGACCCAAAACTTCCCTTCAAGCCCAGAGTCCAGCACCAGTGCCAGGAGAGCTGCTGTGGGAGTCAGGAAACTGGGGCTCCTGAGCCCTGGGTGCAGCTGTGGGGAGCATTTCCATCCCTCTGTTCTCCTCTGTACAGCCAGAGCCAGGCTGAAGGTGCAGAGCCTCGAGGAGCCACTTTGGTCCTTTTCTCTCAATTGCAGGAGCCCCAGGATCCCTGGGAGGGACCTGGGTTGTTAACCCTGGGTCCCTGGCAGCTCAGTGGGACCTGGATGCAGGTTTCTGGCCTTTCCCTTTAGATGCTTGCAAAGCGAAGACGAGCTGCAGCAATGGCTTGGGGAATGAAGGGTTAATGCCCAGCTCTCAGGGGCTCCCTTGGCTTGACTTCTGCATGGCTTCATGCACCCAGCCAAAATGGAGCAGTTCCCCTCTGTACAAAACCCTCCTGGGAAGCTGAGTAACAGCACAGCTCAGCCCAGCCCACAGCACAAAGGCAGGATCAGACTCTGCTCTCGCAGCCCTATCTCAGGTCTCTGCTCTCTCCACTCCCTTATTCCAATGCATTTGTGAGAGCACTCCAATCTGTGGGCTTCATCGAGCCCCTAGGAATTAGCACGGGCTGCCCAGAGAAGGGAAAACCACCCCAGGAGGCAGGCACTAGAGGCTGCAGACGCAGAAGCGGATGTCCGTCCCTGTCAGCCTGAGCTGGGCTGAGCTCTCCCTGTGTTAGTGAGAGGCGTTGGCTTCCCCTGCTCCCTGCTCACCAGCCTGGCCAGCAGCAGGGCTCAGCACCCAAAATGGCCTGGGAATGTCCAGGAGAGGGAATGAGAGGGTCAACCCCAGGAAGGAACCTTCCTGGCTCCCCTGGAGACTGCAGGGACCTCCTGAGCCAGAGAAGCTATATACAGGAGAGGAGCAGGGAGGAAGAGGAGGGTGAGCGCTGGCTCAGGGCCTGCCCCAGGAGCTCCAGGGCTGCAAGCCCATGACAGGGGACAGCAGGTGCTGGGAGCTCCACTCTGTCCCTGCCTCTTCAGCTCTCAATAGAAGCCAGTGTGGTTTCGCTCCCACCCCGCAGCAGCACGGTGTTGGCTCAAGGGCACTGCAGGGAGCAGCGAAGGCTGGCTGCCTCCTCTGCTGGGGCAAGTGGGAATGTGCAATGAATTCCCTTTAAAAATTCATACAAAATCATTTGGCTAATAAATTAAAAAGTCACTTGGTCACCGCTGTGGGGAGCTACTGCTGTTCTTCTGGGTGGGGACTCGGGGTGACGCTGCAGGGTGAGCCAGGGGGCAAAAGCCAGTTTGGCCCAGGTGAGGGGATTATTGCCTGTGTGTTCCCAGCTGGAAGCGAGCTTCCTCGGAGATCCCGTACTGCTCCAGGGGGTCCTGCAGCAAGAGCAGAGCAGAGGCACCAGTGACACACAGACCACCAGCAGGATTGTCCCAGTCGTGCGCTGGACTCACCCCAGCACCTGGCTGCCGTTTCTGGTGCAAAGTCAAGCAGAGGAGGAGAACCCAGTGGTTCATGGACCAAGGTTTGTGGCTGTATTTAGCCGAGCTGGAGCACACAGGTGAGCTGCAGTCACCAGGACTGGGGATGCTCCGAGGTGCCTGGCAGAGATGTAAGCAATACCTCAACCCTGATGTGGCTAGGGCTGCCTGTGAGCCCCTCCAGAGAACCAGCAGAGGTCTAGGCACACCAGGCCAGACCTGGCCAGCTATAAAGCTTGGGCCACTCTGCCACTGGAAGAGTGCACGGATAAGGGCTGGAGCTGAGCACAATGCATGCTGCTTGGCAGAGGAAGACTCGCGTCTGGCTGTTGAGACTGGGGCTTCAGGAGCTGGCTTTACCACAGGATCTCTCTCACACACATGGCAGCAACACCAGAAAGCGTCAGCCTCTGCTCCAGCCCAAACCTGTCGCTCATCACCTGAGAAGCTGCTATCACAAGACTCACCTTCCCTGTCATTTTCTGGATCTCATTCCGGTAGAAAATCAAGCTCCTCCTCATGAACTCATAGCTGTAAGACAGGAAGATGCAGAAAAGGATGTGGAGAAGTTTCAGATGCTATTTAGAGCTGAAGGGAAGCTTGCTCAGGAGATGACTGCTTCCCTTCCCAGGTTCACCACAAGCAAAGACCAGAAACCAAACAGCACAGAGCACACAACACAGACACTGTGCTTGTGCCTCAACCTACCTGGCTCGCTTGAGGGCCTCAATCCACTCCTGACACTGCTGTTCGCTGTCACACTCGAAGCAGTATTTCCTCTCTGGCTCCTCAATGAAACCTGTCAGGAACAAAGAAAAGGCTGCAGGGAGGTCCTGGCAGAGCTGCCTGCGCTCCAGTCTCCCTCCCCAGCAACAGCCAGACTCTGCCAGGCCACAATTAATGCCTCTGTGCAATGAAGATGATTTGTGAACCCAGGCCTCTGTCTCCTCTCCCTCACCCTGGTGGCTCCTGGCTGGCCTGGAGCAGCTTACAGCACCAAAGGCTTCGGAGAGCAGGAAAAAGCAACTTCTCAAACTGCGAGTGACAGCTCGGAACTGAACTGGGCCAACATGGCCAGATTCAAGACTGAAACTCACTGTGCTTCCTTGTAAACAGCCACCAGAGATTTGGTAATCAAAGTGGAAAATGGCCCCAAGGAAGTGATTTTGATCTATGCAGAGAGCGGCCATCTGAGGAATTAAATCGTGCTCGAAGACACTGCCTTTGTCTTTGCTCGAGGCTTTTGGGAATTTGGTACTGTGCACAGGAGCATGCAAGTCCCCATGCACCTCCAGTTCTTCACCAAGACAGAATCAGGACATCTCATTAATTACAACATCCCCAGAGCTCTGCTCTTTCATACACAGCCCACAGAGACCGAGGCTGCTGCTGCGAAGTAACTGGGTCAGGCTGCACCAAAGTCCTCGGGGCTGCCGTGCGGGGACACAACCTGACACCAGCTGCCATCAGCTTCAACACTTTTCTCAGGAATTATCATCCACCAGAGCTCCTGACAGTCCTAAAACAACAGAAATTTGGAGCGGGGTGCTTAGAGAGATGTCTGAGGGTCCTTTGGTGGCAGTGAGAACCCCACCTCTCTCGGCTGGAAGAGGAGTTGAGGCTTTACACAGAAAAGCAGCTGTGCCCGACAGCCAGGCCAAAAGATACGGGGATGGCCTTGGAGAAACATCCTGTTGTTTTCGCCACATACCTCTCACACAATGATTAGTTGTTGGATGAAGGGCTGCGTACAAAGGACGACACACCCCGAGCCAGCTGGAGCCGCGGCTATCAACACAAGGACAAACAGCGTGGCGGGAGGACTGGGGCGAGATTAGCCTGGCAGATGGTTTATCTGAGGGGGTTTTTTTTTGGATAAAATGCAACAGCACAGAAGCAGCGATCTGTCAGCCCCAAACCCTCCCGGAGAGGGATTTCACCAGCCCAGAGCCCTTGTCTGTTTGTTGCTGCTCCTCTCCTTGTGTGCAGCTGTGCAAATCACAGCAGCTGCTGTGGGCAGCAACGAAATCCGGCTGTCACCAGGACGGGGCATGGCAGCACCCGAGTGACAGCGGCGAGGAGAGGAGCTGGGGGCAGCAACCCCACTTTTAGCAGAAAACCAGAGGGAAAAGCAGGAACTGAGCAGCAAAATGTTTTCTTTTCCACAGCACTGTTTGCTGTAAGGGGAACCAAAGGGACGCGCACGTGCACTCACTGATGGAGAAGACGTTCTCCTCCTCTTTGGTGACCCTGCAGTGCTCCAGCAGCAGCGCTCCGATGGGCTGGAAAAGATCCAGAGAGAGGGGTTAACCCCCACTGCCCCCAGTTTGCCTTTGAAACAAGTTTTGTAACTTGTTGCTACTTTTAAATTAATTCATGTTCATTTTATTGACTTTTCTGTGTCTGCTGTCACTCTTTGTTGTGCCAGCCTTCCCTGCAACACTTTGCACACTTTAATTAGGTGTTCAACATTCCCACTTGATCAGATTCAGTCTGGGCTTTAGCATTCATTTCTGTGGTGCAAAGAAGCGAAGCAGCGAGTGGCTGCGCTCGGGCAGAGAGGAGACAACAGGACTTCTAAAAGCAGGAGCTCGGCCATTATCAGGGTAAAATATTTACGATGGGCTAAGTCTAGAAATACTGCTGAAAGCTTTTCAGAGCCTTGGTTTGTAGCACCAGCAGACACAAAGCATCTTTCTTTGCACACGTTATTAAGACTGATTTTATATTAATTTTCCAACAAGAGAATCTTCAGCAACAGTTATCAGAGGCTTCATTAAAAATCACCAGAGAAACAGAACCCAAAGGTCCCAGCTCTCATTTCTTTTTTTCTAGACCCAAACAGGGCCTCTGCACACCCAAAATAACAACACTGATGGGCCACAGACACAAAAGCCTCCCAGTAGCAGTCAGCTCTGTACACAAGTAAAATTCCTGGCATAAAAAAGAAGAAACAACACTGATTCTTTTCCTAGGAGAGCAAAATACAAGCTAGGGTTTGGCACAGTAAGGCAGAGCCCTGCAAACATCACAGACTCCGCCTTTGGCAGGTTTGGGTTGTGTTTAAAATTAAAAGCTTTGTTCCAAGCTTGCAAAAGAAGCAGCTGGGCACGGTGGCTGGAAACGTGGGTGCCCTGGCCTGGCTGCGTCACCGCAGCCTTTTACAGAGCCCATGCGAGTAACTCACGGAAAAAGAAGAGAGAGGGAGAAAAACAAGCAATAAAAACAACAAGAGCAGCAGCAGATTGCACACCTCAGCTTCGTCTGTCCGGAAGTAGAAGAGAAAGTTGACAACGAGCTTCACCAGGCGTTTCTTTAACACTGCAAAGAGAAAAGGGCACTGAGGGAGGCAGCAGGGCCGAGCGATGGGGGGCGGGGAGGGGCAACGGGAAGCCCCTCCAGACTGTTTTCAGACTCACAACACCCCACCTGCTCAGGAAGGGCACACCCCGTACCCACCCCACCGGTGACAAAGTCACTTTGCAGCTTCTCCAGCGGCCAATGGGACCTCAGACCCCCATGGGGACTGCTCCAAGCCCCTGCCTAGGACTGCCAGCATGGATGTCACCTCTGAGGGACAAAGTCCACCAGAGCACTGCGAGGCCTCGAGGGAAGACAGGCCTGGGCCGAGGCTCCTCTAATGCCTGTGCTCCTGTACAGGGAAACTTGCTGGGAGATTTCCAGAAAGAGCCAGGGCCTCTGGTCTTCTGGTCCCTTGTGGCCCTCCCACCCCGACCCATCCCTATGATCCCCCATCCCGTACCTG
>NW_010201702.1:32759-33032 GCF_000695765.1 Mesitornis unicolor
CAGTCCCCCTCCCCCACCCAGTACTCCCAGTGCTGCCCTGGTCCTACCCCCAGTTCCCCAGTCCCTTTCTCCCAGGAAGAGGTTCTCTAGACTGGTGGTTCTCCAGTACCACCAGTCCTGCCCCACCCAGTTCTCCCAGTCCCTCTCCAGCCCTGTCCCCCAGCAAGTCCAGTCCTGGCCCACCAGTTACTTGCCCTACACACCTCCCATCTCCCCCCCGTTCAGCCTCTCCCCAGTCCCCTCCTCTCACATCTTCCCAGTCCAAGCCCCTCC
>NW_010201703.1:0-17545 GCF_000695765.1 Mesitornis unicolor
ATATATTTTATATATATATATATGTATATACACCTCTCACTGATGTCTTGTGGTATCCAAAGACAAGGTTGCCCTGGAGTCCTAGAGAGCCTGGGGTCTCCTGCAGCCCCAGATGTGAGCCCTGCACCCACCAGAAGCAGGACCTGTGGGATTTGAGGGACTCACAGTAGGTCAGAGCCACATCTGGCGGGAAGCACTCTCGCATCACCCATCTGTGTCACCTCCAGCATCTCCCAGCTTCCAGGAAAGGCAATACCAGTTCGTCTAAACCCAAAACCTCATGGCTTTGCGTGAACCTACCCTGAGGAGGATGAAGGGTTATGAAGACATTTGAAAGGAGACACTGAAAGGCAGCAACTGAGACAACCTGGACCAGTACAGAAATATCTCCGTAGTAAATCAGCCCACTGACAGCACCATCAGCAGCCAACAAAAGACCGTTCCTCACCGAGGAGTCTATCCTCCTCCCGGCAGAGATGGGAGCAGATGCCAAGAACAGGGAGAAATGCTATCACCAGGAGGGATCTCCATCAACCTCCACAAGAAGCAACCTCTGAAGACCGAGGGAGGCTCCTGCTCTGGCCCCAGCACAGCTGGGAGTGCAGGAGTTACCCATGAGACTTCTCCAACCCTCCCTGCATCAGCCCGGGCAGATGTGGTACCCAGCAGCACAAGCTGAGGATGCGGAAGGGAGAAGTTTGCTAAAGATAGAGAGGCTAAAAGCTGCTCAGGCTGTGCCAGGAGTCTCATTCTTCATGTAAGAGAGCTCCCTCTAGGTTAAACACTCGGGTATTTCAGAAGCCACTGCTTGTTTTGGAGTCCACGCTCTGCCCTGATGCCTTTACCTCCAGAGAGGCATCTGTCAGTCCCAAAAACCTGCAAGCACCCCAGGAAACGCAGGGTTTGCTTTCAACCCGCATCGCAGCCTTCAAGGCTGCAGACCCCGAGCGCCCGTGGCTCTGCGTGTTACATGCACACACGTATGTGACGCACGTGTCCTCGTGTGTCCCCACAAACCTCTAGTCCCGGTATTGCACCCATCCGAGCTCCTCAGATGTGATCCCTTGGAGCTACACCAGGGAAGGCACCCACTTGTAATTTTGGCAAACCCCATCTTTTGAAACACGTATGAATTATTCCACAAACTGATGAGTGGGGGAGTTCAGCAGCAGCTTTCCAATCCATAGAACCAGAAAAATCAGATGGAAAAGACTTAACGCCGGAAAACACAGGACCATTCCCTGCAGTGGGATCCCAGGAGCTTTGCGCAAACTCGCTTTAAACCTTGAAGCCTTTAATCCAGCTTCCTGTTTTATTTTTATTTTACTTAGGCTGGTGTTTACTTCTAAATATGCAGCTCGCTGCCTACAGAACAGCAGGTAGCTCCCATTTACAGCTGTATATAACTGGCTGCAATATTCAACACCCTTACTCTGCTATGCAGTATAATACTCACAATAAAACACAGCCCGTATTTGCAACTGTGTCCACGCTGCTCTTCTGCTACGTGACACACATTAAGAAACAAATTCAGAACGTAGCAAAGAATTTACCGTTTACACAAAAAAGATGCGTTGGGATTTTCAATAAGTTCCAGCGTAATACAGTATCATTTTTATCTCTTGCCTGCTCCTTGGGTCTTGTCGATTTAATACGTCTTTTCTCTCTATAACCATAAACCTATAGGTTGTACATAGATTTTTTTTTTAAACGTAATATATGGTGCCAGTGTGTATTTATAAAACTTTACCATAGAAATGTAAGAATGCTCAGAACGACTCAGTCCAAGGGCCACCCAGCCCAATATCCTGTCTCCAACAGTTTTCCCCATTAATATGGATTAGGCAGACAATACAGTTTACTACAACCTCGCTTTATAACCGCGTTATTGATAATAATACTGCCTTGCGTGTAAATATTTACAGAGCACGGTGGGCAGGGATACAGCATCGTCCCCACAGGGAGGGAAACTGAGGCAGGGGAGATGGAGGTGTTATATATATAACTTATTACAGATATATATTGAACTTGGTGGAGGTTATATATAACAAGGAGCCATCAACGCCACCCGCTCCAGCCCTCGCATCCCACCATACAGCCCTGCCAGGCACCAAAAGATGGGGGGGATGCTGCCCTGGGAAGAGTTAATGGTGGGGGTCTCCAGCCTGAGCGCCGCAGGTGTCTGCTTTGAATTCCTCGCTGCTCTTCTCCCAAACAGCCCAAGGATTTCCACTCCTTTACAAATGAGTGTTTAGCATAAGAAGAGAGGCAAGGGGAGCCAGGGAGAGAGATCTCCCGCAGCCCTTTCTAGGCAACCTGAGCAGGCGGGAAAAGGCAGCTGGCTGGAGCCCAGCGAGAGAGCGGGGACCCTGGGACCAGCCTTTTCACATCTGGTTAAGTACCGCTAAACCCTCCGACGAGCTGCCTAATTATTACAACACTTCTGCCGAAAAATTAACGCGCTTGGCCGGCTGCACTGGGGCAGAAAGGGGAGGAAAGCAGCTGGCGGGATGCAGGCGGCGATGGGAGCAACCGAGAAATGGGGCTTGCGGCACAAGAGAAGGGGTTTGCAGCACGAGAAAAGGGGTTTGCAGCATGAGAGAAGGGGTTTGCAGCATGAGAAAAGGGGTTTGTGGCATGAGAAAAGGGGTTTGCAGCACGAGAAAAGGGGTTTGTGGCACAAGAAAAGGGGTTTGCAGCACAAGAGAAGGAGTTTGTGGCACGAGAAAAGGGGTTTGCAGCACAAGAGAAGGGGTTTGCAGCACAAGAGAAGGGTTTGCAGCACAAGAGAAGGGGTTTGTGGCACAAGAAAAGGGGTTTGCGGCACAAAAGAAGGGGTTTGCAGCACAAGAGAAGGGCAAGGAGAGATCCTGCTGGGAAAGCTGCCTCCTCCCTGGCTGTTTTGCTGCAGGGCCTCCAGGAGAGGACCATGCCAACAGAGATGTGCTCCAGCAAGGGCAGTAAAGACCTCAACAGAGACGTCCTGCCTCCCAAAATCAACAGAGCCACCCAAAAATACGTGATTATCCTGAATGGGACCCTGGGCTCCCCTCTGTTCGGCTGCTGCTCACCTCTCCCTGCTGAGCCCTCGTTTCAGAAACTCCCACAAAATCCAAGCGTGGCACCTTATTTCTGCAGGTCTATATGGGTCCTATAGGTGCCACTGAAGGAGCATCATTCGTATGTGCATCTCCCTGCAAAACCTGCTTAAAAAGGACTTAAAAAGGGCTGCAGAAAGCACACCAGTAGCTGATGGGGACTGGTCCCCAGGACGGCCATCTCCACGTCAGGTTATACCACCAGCGTGCCGGTGGTTAAGCCTCTTTTGGCTACAGCTGCCGTGGGATTAATCCTCTCCCTAGACAAAAAGGTGGGTTTATTTCCCGAGAGGTGTCCAAGAACACCCCGAGAGCTCGGCAAAAGCAGCAGCCCCCGCTGGGTGCCTTTTACCCAGAGACATTCGATGAAATTAATGACACAAAAGTAAGCATAAAGGCTAAGACAAATAGAGCTGGCAACAACTTGAACCTTTGGCCTGTCCTTTGAAAGTCTCTGGCAAGTCTCAAATCTTCTTGATCTGCTCACTAAAGGGATGACTGTCCCACAATTATTTTCCAAGCACTCGTTGGCAAGTTGGAGGAGGAAAAAGGCATTTCACTGAAGCCGTCAGTACAAAAGCTCAGCTCCAGCCAGGGCCCTGGACTCCACTTCAAATTATAATATTTTAAGTACCTGAAAATAAATATTTTGTCAGCTGCTGAGAATTAAGAAGTAGCTTCGACCTTTCAGAGAGGGGAACCCTGCGGAGAGCGGCGAGCCTCAGAGAGCTTGCTGCAAAACAAGCTTTGCCCAGGCCATTCAACCTGCCCAGCAAAAACGGCCTTCCCACTTCCCAGCACAAGCTGCCCAGGCCCTGCTGGGGCTCGATGGGCTCTGGGGCACCCAGCAGCTCCTCTTCCCAGTGGGAAAGGGCTAACAAGGGATGCTGGAGCAGCACGGTGCTGTAAAGTGGGTGCTATGGGCAGAGCAAGCATCCCTAAGACAGCAATGGCAGCACGGCAGGGCCTCCTACTATGAGTTGTTGTCAAGTGGGTGCTATGAGTGCAGCGAGCATCCCTGCCACAGCAGTGGCAGCACAGCAGGGCTTCCTAAGAGTTGCTGGTCTGCTCCCGTGGTGCTCAGTGGTGCTGTTGTTTCCCTCCATACCATGCACAGCCCAAGGAAATTCATCCACGAGGATTCAAAATACTCACTTTTGGTTTATCATACCCAACTATGACCAAGCACCTGGAGAGATGCACCCATCGCCTCCCTGCGCCACAAAGTTCGTGCTCCGGCGATGGCAAAAGGAACCCACACGAGGCAGAAGATCCCTGGTTTTCCAGCAGGGCTCAAGGAGTTAAATCCCTCTCCCATCCCCCCAATCTTTCTGCCTTTGGCCTTTAGATCAGTCCTGGTTGCCAATGAGGACTCACCGAAACACCACGAGGCTGGGCCTGTCAGGAAGGAAACCAGCGCGTCCAGAGTTTTGTTGTTCTAAAGGCTTTTTTTTTTTTTAATTTTATTTTACTGCTCAGGAAGGAAGCCAGAGCCTGTGCTTCAACTCCAAGAATGTCGATTACTCATCCTTCCCTGCATTATTCCTTTTATCTCTCACTTTTATCTACCTTACTCCAAATTTTCCCCCTCCTTGGTTCTCTCTCTACCATTCCCAACCGCTGCTTTCGACTGTTCATCCAAATTTCATTTAAAAAAATACCTGAAAACTGTTTCTGCAGAATAAAATCCCAATGACAATGTTAATTAAACCACTGCTTTATGCTTATATATATAATGTTTGTTGTATAAGCACTACTCTGGCACCAGAGCACTTCCGAAATGCGCACACAACCGACCTCAGTACACGGCTGTGCCATCAGAATGTCATGAGCCCTGCTTTAAAGATGAGCGATGAGCAATGGCTCTGCTTGCCCAAGGTCAGCAGAGTCCACAGCGCAAGCACAACCCACGCTGTGCCCAGGCAGCCCTTCCCTCTTCCTGCTCTGCGCGGCTGCGAGGGGACGGCGCGCTCGGCTCTGCCGATAACCGTGCCCTTCGTCTCCAGTACCAAGCCAGAAACCTGCAGCCAAAGTAAAGCAATTGGTATGTGACAAGCTGGTGACACATTTCCTCAGCTGCAAAAAAACCTGGGTGCTGGGTCACCCGAATGCCAGCGAGCCACCTGAGTACATAGCAGAGGGGTCTCAGCAAGTGGTGTCTAACTGCCTTGTCCTCCCGGGGTCTGCCAAATCCATCACGACCCCCGGGGATTTGCTTTTCTGCTTCGCCCAGGTGCAGCCAACAGCCCAGACACAGCGGGCAAGGTCTGGGAGCACACAGAGCCCCAGATGTTTCTCATTGACACCGTAAATGATGCCCGCTCCCCACGTGGGAGATGCATGTGCTCAAGGGCAGACTCGGGTCCTTTCAGCGCTCCTGAAGAAATGACCAAAAATGAAGCTTTTGAATTTAGTTTAAGGCCCCTTCTTCCTTGAGATGTGCTGTAAACCTGGGGGCTGATCTGGACCACACCATACACAGCTCCCCCAGGCTACAACACCCAAAAAGTCTCCGTTAGATGTGAGCGAGGCCAATTCAAGCTCTCTCTGCCCAGCTCTGTCTTGCTCTATCACAATCCACCTCTGTTTCCACAGTTAATGCGTTGCTTTCATTTTGAGAGGTGAAAACAACAGGATGGTGGGAACATTACTCCTGCCTAATGAAGAACTGCAAACTTTCACAGCTTAGATTTTCTGGTATATCCCAGTCCTGGCCCAAATATTGTACTTATTCCAGTCCTGGACATGGGGCTGGACACAACCCATTGGCCAAATGAAGACAGAAATAACTCACAGCACTTCTCTACTTCGTAGCAGAGACCTATAGGTCTCAGAGGCCTCTTGCTGACACGAAATTTGGGTCTGCAGACACCCTGTTCCCCCCTCTACTGCACCTCCAGACGCCTTCAGCACAGCTTCCCTGCACAGATCAGCCCCAAATCTCAAGCAAAGGCAGCCTGCCCATCACCACACCTCTCCTGTAACCACAGCCGCTCTTGCAGAGCAGCGCTTTTGTATGTGAACCCCCAAATAGGCAGAAAAGAGGGAGCAGCACAGATGGTGGCAACCAGCCCCCAGGAGCAGAGAGCGCAGGAGCCGCGCCAGCAGCGAGCAAAGGGCAAAAACGAGGGCGAAGAAGCAGGGTTATAGGAGTTTAGCTGCTCGCTCTCCCCTTCTCTTGTCTCAGGGGCACCTCCTGATGTATGAAGCCACTCAGGCTGGCAACTTTTTGATGGTGACCATTAAGTTCCCCTGCTCGTGCTCCGTGTGGGGTTACCCGGGTCGCTGATCGCTTCTTCATCAAAAAAAAGGCCAGTGGTCAAACTGCCTCCTCGGGGAGGCTGGAGACAAGGGCTCAGGAGGGAAAAGCTGTCACCCTGGCTTAGGGCTTTGCTGGAGGCTCTCCTCCAGCTCTGGCAATGGGAAGTGAAACTGGTTTGCAAGGAGGAGAAAAAATACAAGAAGGAAGTGAACTTCTGCACCCCCTCGTTGTGCCCTCATCCCTCTGACCTGCACCAATACCCAGCACCCAAAACAGCACTTTCCACTCATCCACGGCCAACAGGACCTGCAAACAGCAGCGAGGAGACAAGGTTCCCTCCAGCCTCCACGGGCCAAAGGTTGGTCTGGGTGCGGGGTGGCTCTGCTGCGGCACGGCCAGGCCACCCTGATAAGGTTTTCACTCGCTCAGCCCAAGGCACAGCACCCAGGGTGCTGTTTACACCCCCACTCGCTCTCAAATACCCTCTCATGGCCTCCTGCACAGCACAGGGGCTTGGGTGGAGGCGTCCCGTAGGGAATTTTGTGGAGTTTTTCCCCTAGAGAGGACTGGGATAGAAAACTCCGAAATAAATCGTAAGGATTGGGAGCACTGTTGGAGGAGAAGGCAGAGCTGCAATGTGGTACCGGGTCTTTTCGCATCCCGGCACCACCACCAAAGCCTCTGCAATGAGGGTTTGCTATCCTATACCTGCTTATAGCGAGGGATGTTACAGGACAGACAGTTCCCCATACTAAATGGCTTTGCAAATTGTTTCCGAAAGCGCAGGGAAACAACATCAAAATCAGATGAAAAGGCTGAGTCCTTTTTAATTAAAAATATCTTAATTTGTATCAAAGTACCAAAAATCCCAATAGAAAGACACGGGTCGCGGTTTACATTTTGCTCTGTCTCCAAAACCTGCCCGGGACCCCAGCACCCGCAGCACCCCCCATCCTGCAGCATCCCCCATCCCGCAGCATCACCCATCCTGCAGCATCCCCCATCCCGCAGCATCACCCATCCGGCAGCATCACACATCCCGCAGCACCATGCAAATTGTTTCCGAAAGCGCAGGGAAACAACATCAAAATCAGATGAAAAGGCTGAGTCCTTTTTAATTAAAAATATCTTAATTTGTATCAAAGTACCAAAAATCCCAATAGAAAGACACGGGTCGCGGTTTACATTTTGCTCTGTCTCCAAAACCTGCCCGGGACCCCAGCACCCGCAGCACCCCCCATCCTGCAGCATCACCCATCCCGCAGCATCACCCATCCCGCAGCATCACCCATCCCGCACCATCACCCATCCCGCACCATCACCCATCCCGCACCATCACCCATCCCGCAGCATCACCCATTTGCAGAGCACAGGTGGGGCTGCGGGGCCGACTCGGCAAAAAGCTCCTGTGCAAAAGCTCCCGTGTCTTTCCAAATTAAAAACTCAACATCATTACTCTGGTGAGAGCCGGTTGTTAAGAATCATTGCTGCTGGGGAAGGCAAGGACACAGTTTCCAGCTCTTCCTTTTTGGGGTGGCCAGAGATCCTTAATGCCTTCCTTTTCCCACTGCAGGACAGCCCGGTATTCACAAGAAGAAGTAGAAAACACATTCTTGCTCTGCAATGCGGTGAGAAAGCAGATCTCGGCCTCAAGCTACCAAAAAAAAGGGAAGGTTTTAAACCAATACTGATGTCCCAAGTGAGGAAAAACACTGTGGCAGCGTCCCACACCTAAACTCAAAGAGCAGTTTCACCAGGACTCCCTCCCCACGTTATCAGTGTTTAAGACAATAAATCTCTCTTTGCCCTGCTCCTTCCCAACATTGCTTTTCTCCTCCTTCTGTTGCTCTGGGTGCTGCTGCAATCCAAGGTGCCAGGAAATGGTTGAGGGAGAGAAGAAGGTGATGGCTAAAGAAGAATGCCCGGTTTAGCACCACGACCACCCGTGTTTATAAAGATAAGACAAAGAAATCGAGGACGGGCACAGACAGGACCAAAATCCACGGCACCTCTTCAGTCAGACCCTTCACTGACCTGAGGTCCTGGGTTTGCCAATCTGGTAACAAATAGAGGAAAACACTTCGGCACTAAGATGTAAGGAAAACCGAATTAGGGCAGTGAATTTGCCCCCAATATCTGTAACCTGTGAGTTCGTCTACACAGGGATGGCTCAGCCCAGCAGAGCAACCACAGGCAAACAGCAAAGTCTCATTAAAAACACATATACAGATCACATGTGTGGGTCTACAAAAAAACCCACGCGTGCCCTTTTTCAGAGGATGCTGCATAGGAATCCAATCCACACATTAAATTTCCCAACTAGAAATCCATTATTCTTGAAAAATTTCAATTGCTTAGCCGAAAAATGTCCTCGGAAGTCCCCAGATCTGCTATTCCATCCTGAGGTGAAAAATTCAGAGGCCATCAAGCAAACTGAGGTGATGGAAGAGCACCAGTGACACGAACCGCGGGATAAAAACGGTCACAATTTGCTTTCAGTGGCTGCTTTTCTTGCAGTATGGTATTAAAAGAAAACAACTTTGCCCCCGCCATGAATTTGCATTAGAAATCCATAATAAAAATAAAGCTCAACATTATACAAATGGGTGCAGTTCTCTATAGTGCTCCTGATGCAGATTAAGGTTAGGCAGATTTTAGATGACAGTTATTTACCTCGCTCTAACACCATGTACGCACAAATGGAATTTATTTTATAGCCGCAGATATTAGCCGGAAAAGGAGATGAGTGGAAATCTTACAGTCTCATGTAAAATATAATTATGTCTGTTTTCTACTCCTTGGAAGGCAAACAAAGAGGGAAAAATGAATCTGCTGCTAGCATTTAATGGGACTTGTCTGAATGATAGCAAACAGATACCAACCAACACCTTCACTTCTGGTTTTTTCCATAGAGGAGCTCCAGAAACCAAGACCTTGGTGCTTTGAACACTTTTACTCCCGCAGAGCAGCATTAGGCCCGTGTCTGAGTACACCTCTTTCCTTTAAGACCTTCAAATTAGCACAGAAAGAGGAAAAAATAAAGATCCCGGAGGCACTAATGCTTATCCTCTCCCTCCCCGTTCCCCCCCGACTTCTACCAATTCCTTACGCAATCGCCACCGATCAACCAGGAAACTGTTGCTAACTCCTGAATTTTGCAAGTTAGCAAGAGAAATAATAAAACAATGTTTTAACTGTCAGAGATCCTGGCTCGCAAAGTGCACTTTGGTCATTTCCTTTAATAACCGCAGTTGAGCGGTAATGATTTATAATAGTTCATAATATTCTACTAACTGCACTATATTAATAATACTAATACTTTGCCCTTGCCTTGTGTCTTCTGTCAGGAGGTATCAAAGCGGAGCACACCGCCGGGAGGGAGGCATCACTTTGGCCCCATTAGGGGTGGGGAAACTGAGGCTCGGGGCTGTGCCCAAGGTCAGGATTCCCGGTCCCTGCAGCCCCCCCATCGGCCGTCGCTTCTCCTGCCACAGGTCTGTGACAGCCTGATGGATGGGGCTGGAGATCTAACGTGATTAAACCCTTCTCGAGAAGAAGGGTTTGCCCAATGGCTTGGGGGCCGTGGTTTTGATGGGAAATACCGAGCGAGATGGGGAGTTTGCCCTGTAATCGCACAATAAATACCCTCAACGCCAGCATTCAGATGCACGGGGCGAAATAAGAGCGATAAATATTTACTCCATGTCTCCAGCGAGATGGATAAAGGTGACGTGTAGGTGTCGGCGCTCCGAGGACCGCAGTCATGAGCCCCGGCACCAACTCTCAGGGAGTCCAAAAAGGAAGAGAAAGGGAGCATGAGGCATCGCTGGCACGGCGGAGACGACACGAAAGCTGGCCGGATGGCAGCGGCTGCGCGGGGAAACATTTTGGTAGGAGAAAACAGCCCCAGCCCTCCCCCTCAAACGATCAATTAAAAGCCATCCTTCTGCCGAGAGAGAGAGAGCCGGGGCGAGGACAGCAAATGAGGGCTGCGAGCATGCGAGGGGCCGTGCATGACAATTGATGGGAGAAGGGGAGGCCGGAGGGGGAGGCAGCCCCGTCCCTCCTCTCACCATGGTGATTAGGTATTCCGAGTGCGCCAGATAGCCCCAAACAGCAGAAAGAGAAATATAAACTGGAGACCGGCAGATCCAAGGCAGGCCAGATGGCCCCGCAGCCGGCAAGGGCTGCTCCCATCCAGCCCTTCCCCACTTTAACTGTTCAAACATTTCTTTATCCCGACAAGACAATTAAGCCGAGCAGCATGGAAAGGGGGCTCGGCAACAGTTTGCAGAGGGAGCGGGAAGGCTGTTGCCAGAAAAAGCAGAAAAAGGAGGTGATTGCTGCATGCTCCACAACCTCCCTCCATGCAGCGCTCCTCGCTCCACCAGGACACGCGTTTTCGGCGGTGAGATGGGGATGGACGCTGGCCCTCGTCTCCGCTGCTGCCCACCCCTTTGGGAACCCCGGCGTTGCTCCTTCACGCAGGGCGCTGCGCGACGGAAAGCAAATGTTCCACTCGATTTATTTCATTATTTCCTAAGTAATGTTAAGCTTGCAATTTCCCGTGGTCATGGCTGATTATTATTAGCAACAAAGCATCGCTTCGCTTTAAACCCCAAATTTTACTGGCCTTGGAAGCAGCGCATCCCAGCAGGAAGAGTTGTGAGCGATGGATGTGTGCATGTGTGTATTCTCTCTCCAACCCATTGTTCTGCCACAGAATATAGGAAAATAAGCCTTTTTTCACCCAACACGTGAGCATACGGACGCACAGAGCTCTCTGCATAGGTACCAGCCCATAAACACAAAGCCCAACCAACACCCAGGTCTGTCATGCACCCATAGTACAAACAGTCGTCGGTCCAATTTCCAAAGCACTGCGTTATTTGGGATTCAAGCTGTGGTCGTCATAGCCCTGACGTTTGACATTTGATCAATAACGAACCAGTTGTTTCGAGAGGAAAACTAACTCTGTGCTGGAGATGCTCTTTAAAACCCCAAAGTGGATCCAAACAGCTCGCACAACCTCTCTTGCAGGGGAGAAACCGGCTGCAGGATGAACAGACTGTCCAGATAATCAAGGCTAAATACAATTATCATAAATAATAATCAAATATTAATCAATAATAACCAAAATATATCAATATAATCAATAATAATCACAATAACGTAACACCAGACCCATGATGAGCAAGGGTCTCAGGCTGCTCACCCCTAGGGTGCACCAGGGGCTGGCAGGGAAACTGAGGCCAGGAGAGCCACCGTCAGGGTGTAGGAGGTCACCTTGACACCTCAGGCTGTGCTCCACAGCAAATCACAGCCAATATGTGATGAAGACCGAGCAGCAGCCCAAAACGGTCCTGTGTGGTCTGTAGGGGTGGCAGAGGTGTCTGCTCCAACAGGGTCCAGCTCTGTGCCAGGCGATGCTGGCTTCAACACGCACCCCTGCCTGTCACTTTTTTGGGACAGCAATGCCATGGTGACCGTGTACAGAAGGCCACTGGGACAGATTTTATTAAAAGCAAAGAATAAAACCAGGTATTTTTCTTTTCTTTTTCTGCATTTAAAACAGGGCTATAGATCTCTTTTGCAGAAAGGAACATGCTATCTATTTCCACTCCTAGGAATCTCAACTATTGTACGCTTATTAAAGGCAACCCATAAAATACGTCTCCCAGTGTCTTTAACACGTGCTTTACAAGAAGCCCCTAAACTCTAACAAATGGCATTATTTTTCTCAGCAAGCACCGGAGAGAACGGGCCCATCCAGTGCACGTCGATGCTGCTGCTCTGCTTTTCTGTGTGTTCCCTGCACGCTCCATCACTCCACGTCCTGAGCACCTGCATTTTACAGCAGGAGACAGCTTGGCCAAACGCAGACATCTCAGCCCAATTTGCTGAGCAATGAGGAGCACGATCCCACCCCGGTGCAACCCAAAGGAGATGCTGACCCTTCATGGGATGCATGGGTACCGCTGGCAAGCAGCATCCTGCTTTAAAAGTAGGGAAAGCTTCACCCAAACCACTGAGCAACCTCTTCGTATCTCACAGGGTTGGTTACAGCAGCACATATCCCAAATAATCTTACTGAATTCTGTGAATTTCTTCCATCCAAAAGGGGATGAAGCTTTGCTCCCGTGATGCAAAGGACTAAACACAGCGACTTCCAAATACTCCTTGGGTAAACGCCTGACTTTGGATTCTCCTTGTGCTGCAAAGTATCTCAAGCGTAAACTTATTTTTCTGGAAAATCAAAACTCAGTGTATTTAATTCATTTTAAAAAAAATTAAAGAAATTTTAAAAATCCAAGCAAATTTCTTAGGAAATTGGCATTTAAGTAGTGGGGGAAAATAAACATTTGAATGAGCTATTCAAAAAATGCTTTTGTGCAGTTGTTCGGAAGAATATGCAGTGCAATCACAGTCATTCACTTCCCACGTAGCACAAACCCTTTCAGGAATCCGAAACATACGGCTAAAGGATTGAGCTCTGCAAATCTGAAGAGCAGCCGTCAGATGCAGAAAGGTGTTGCTGCTCTAAGAAAATCCTGCTATTTTTTCCTCGCTGTTGTAGAAAAGCCTTATTACGTTCTTGCCGAGAACCTACAGCCACCTACCTGCAACAGACTCTGCATCAGGAGCGGATTTCACTAAGGCTTTATGGATAACAACCACCCAAGGAATCCACAAAACTTCTCAGGGGCCAATAACAAGAGACAACAAACTCCCCCAAAGCACGCATTTATACAGAAACTCCAAATACATGAATGCAAGCGTCAGGGAAAAACAGGATCACGACCACATCCGCCAACTGATCTCTCCAACTCCTCACTGTGGAAGTCGTGCTTTTCTAATGGTCAGCATCAAAGATCATTAGGATCCTCGAAAAAGCTCTCGGCCTCCAGCAAACACACCCATACGTGCGTACGCGCACACCAAATAAACTCGCCGCGGTAATGGAGCGAAGTTTCCATGGTGCAGTGTCTATATGTGATGGGAATATGATACAGAGCCAACAGACATATTTAGTGCACGCCGCCCTGGTAGCTATGGGAGAATTTTAACGTCGGTGAAATAGCAGGGACGTCGCATTTGCTCGGCTCGGCAAAGTATCTCATAAAGAAATTTAACAACACGGGCAAGAAAAGCAACCAAACACGACGCGTTGCAATTCTGCCCAAGTTTTCCAAGCTAACTGCGAAGTTTTTATTCTGTCTCCTGTCCCCGGCACGTCCCCTGTCACAGCGCAGGGAGCCAAATGCGCAGAGCCCAGGAAGGGGGGACCCGTGGTGGGGTGGACACACTGCGAAGGCAAGGCACGGTGGTGGAGATGGGTGCGTCCGTCTGTCCGCAGCTGCACTCCACGTGGTCTAATTCATTTAACAGATTTACTTCTTTCAATGGGGTATCTGACAGGATTTTGCTGGCGAGATCCACAACAGCTGATGCGCTCTAAATTCATTTAGCCAGCGGACCCGCTCCTCCGCCGCTATCTCCCGGAGTATTCTCTCGAGCAAGCTTCATTCCCATAACCACAGCCAGGTTATATTGATAAGGGAAGGAGCATCGACAAAGATGTCTCTAAGCCTTGCCACCTCACCTGCCCCCCCAGGGTAATTGTGTTAGCGGTTTACACACATCCACATCCATACGTGCTCCTACCTACAGCCGCTTCCCCTGCGGACCCGAAAGAAGGGAGAGGAGACGCTGAACAATGACAGGAGCTTACGGCACAAAAAGGAGCACGGTCGGGGGTGGATCAGAAGGATTGGGGGGAGGCAGATAAGAGATCACGTTCGTAGCGCAAAGGAATACACGGCTCCTGCCCTCGGTGGGAATCGTCCTACCCCTGCGAACGCCGACATAAAAGACACACTTGCAGCGTATTTCAAAACCAAAGAGCGATGGATTTACAAGGCAGGTTGATTTTATGATGACTTTTATTGAAAAGGTACGCTGGGTTTAGGCAGATGCCTTTTAGCGCCGGTAAGTTAGCACAGTGCCTAATTCAAGGAGACAGCCTGAGGAAGCAGTGCCGACAGGGGAGAGAGAGCCACAATGTCTCTATTACTCTCCTCGGCATCATAAAGGGGAGAAGAAAAATCACGTCTGAAAGGGAGAGGAAGGAACGGGGCAGCAGGTTTTTGTTGAAAAAAAAATAGTAATAATAATAAAAATGTATTTTTTTTTCCTAGGAAGAAAATTCAACAGAACAAAAGAGCCCACATGAAAAACAAACCATTTGCTCCTTGGTCTACAGGTCTGAGTTTGCCAGAAAACTCTACCCATAAGTTAGCACTGGTCTTCAGGGTACCACACTGCTGCCCCCAGACCCATCTCCATCAAGGGGCCACGTCCCAGCCCAGCAAAGCTGGAAGCCTGCCCTTCCCGGAGGACAACCCTGCCCCTCTGTGCAGGCAACACTGCAAGGGATGCAGTGCTGGGGGAGTGGGGAGTTACAGTCACGAGCGTGTGGGCTGGGTTCCTTCAGTCCCACAGCGACCTGCGGAAGGGCACATCACCTTTCAACAGGCACCAAAGGGGAGAAAGCACACAGCATATCTCGGGAAACAGCTCATCGAACTGAGGAATGGATTCGGGTTTGTGTCTCAAAAAGGGAGCTCGGTGGCCAGAAATATTCTTCAGTGAACCAGAGGAAAAAGGTACTTTTGTCCTAACTTGAGGCACAAATGCTGAAGATGATGCATTTGCTACAAGAATGGCGTGCATGAGGAAAAGGTCAGGAAAAAAACCAGCTGGAGAAGGCAAGGGGTACATTTGCTGCAAGCTCTGGGAAAGTTTCTGACTACACACTTCAGCTGAATCCCCGTTTACACACCTATACATCCCTGTTTACACACACGTACGTACCAGCACCTACAGCCTGGCACTGGGGCTTCCTGCTCAGTCAACATTGCTGGAAGACACGTTTCCTTCAGGAGCACCTCACCTTAAAATCTGTCAACACCCGTTCAGCAGAGACAAGGCAACACCACAAGGCTGAGCACGGTGGGCAGGGAAGGCTGGGTTTCCTCTGCCATCACCAAGAGCCACAGCACTGCGGGACCATCACCCGTTGAGTATCTCAACGAGGCACCACTAGAGAAGAACCAACAAGTCAACACAGGTACTTACATCTGTCACTTCGGTCTTCGGGGCTGGATGAGGTCTCCCGGTCAGAAATGAGGCCAGAAACGGCAAAGATCTTCTTCCCCGTCTCA
Source organism: Mesitornis unicolor (assembly GCF_000695765.1). Lineage (NCBI taxonomy): Eukaryota > Metazoa > Chordata > Aves > Mesitornithiformes > Mesitornithidae > Mesitornis > Mesitornis unicolor. The sequence continues at coordinate 15,585 of NW_010201703.1, forward strand.
TCGACTTTGAGGGAGCCGGGGGAGCTGGAAGGGAGCTGCGTGCCAAACTCGTACTCCTTCCCATCGGCGTCCGAGAAGCGCAGATGGGGCGAGTCGGTGTCGTGGCAGTTTTTCAGGCGCTTGGCCGGTGTAAAGGCGGACTGGTAGCTCTCCCGGTCTTCGGTGGATGCAAAGGGGCGGAAAGCCCCGACACCGCTGTGGTTCAACATGCTGATCGGGGTGCAGTCCAGGTTGGGGGGTGCAAACTGGGGGTGGAGGTGAAGCAAGGACGGAGGAAAGTCACGGTTTGCAAATGCTCCCGGCACCCCGCCTTGCCGGTGATACATGGAGGCGAAAGTATATGAGCCATTGGTAAAGGGAATGTGCACGTCCTTATCTGCCGAGACGGGGACCCCAAAAGGCCTCGGCTGCTGGCAGGGGATGGAGGCGTCGCGGCTGGCTTCTGCGGTGGAGGCGAGAACCATCAGTGCCGGGGAGGCCAGCGGGTTGGGGAGATAGGGTGAGTTCTCCATCTTGAACGCTGCCCGGTGTAAGTCCATCGGAGTCTCTTTCCTCAGCAGGATCACGAGCGGAACGATCTTCCCGGGAAGGAAAGCAAAGCGATGGCTGGGAAGGGAGAGGGGGGAATTACTGGAGCATCATCGCCCTCTGAACGCTGCAAGGAAACAGAGAAGAAAAGACAAGGCGAACAGTTAGGTTCCTGCGCTCCTCTCGCCGGGATGCTCCAGCAGCAGGGCGGCCACATGTGTTACAACCCTCGGCCGGAGACGCGCTGCTGTTCTCAGTCAAGAAAATCAATAGACAACTTCACACACTACTGGAATGGGCTCTGGCCCTCCAGGTTAAAGGGTATCATCCACTGCAGACGGATGAAAAGCAAAGCAAACCAAACATAACAACACAGAGATTTAATAACCCGCTAATAAACAAGGCTCGGTCTAAAATTAAGATAATAACTCCAAATCATAATTGGAATTTTATACGGCCAAAGAGGCACGGACGTAGAACTGCAATAAGCTTGAGAAAGCCCACACATACACACACCACTGATTTGCTTGGGGGGGCAGGGTGTGAAACCAATACAAAAATGTCTGTTGCACGTAGTTACCCCAATAACGCAATGCACGTGGTTATATGGTACATGATGCCCTAGACATAGATAACGGCCATGTATTTTCCTTCAGTCTCACAGAATATACATGTAGGTAAGTATTTGCACACACCGTACTTGATACCATCATATATTTTATATATATATCCTATATTTTATATATATATCATATATTTTATATATATATACACACACACCATTGGAATGTAGGAATGTGACCGTGCATGGGTCCACATGTGCCATACACAGACACCCACTTGTGCAATGCACAAACACCCATGTGTGCACACACGGCCCCGATGAGCCAGAGGAGAGGAGACTTCCCCAGTGAAACGCCTGGCGTCTCTGACAATATTTAAAATCATAATGGGTGCCTCTGCCATCTGATCTCTGCAAGCGTCTGCCTTTCGGGTCGGGGACAAGGGAGAATGGATCAGTAATTTTAGTTCCTAATGCACTCACTCTTAAGTAGATTTGTAAACTGCCCTGGATGTGCCATTAACATTTAGAGGAAAATGTTAACAAAATTTCTGCCTGGCATCTTGCTGAGCCTCCTAGGTTGGCTGCAGCCACCCAGACACCACCCCCTCCCAGGGTGGAAGAGGGGAAAATGCTCCTTCCCGTGGCTCCCCCAGTTCGCTCCGGCTTTTTGTGCTGTTATTTTCTCCCCCAATCAATCTCGTGTCTTTTCTTTTAAGCTTCCGCCGCCTGCCATTCAGGCCCCACAGCCCAGCTTAAAATACAAGGACTATAACTTTGAAACAATATACTAGCCGCCGGAGCTCAAAGGGCCAGAAAAATCATATAATAATAAAAAGCTGTTACAAATTGTGCCTCTTAAATCCAGAGG
>NW_010201703.1:17563-20117 GCF_000695765.1 Mesitornis unicolor
GAGTGTCTCCCTAATGGAGTGCCTTTTGTACTCCATGAATGAGGGAGCCTAGGTTAACAAAGTGTATGAAATCCAGTCTGTGGCTTTAATGCAGTTCAGTGATAACATTTCCTCTCTCCCATCCTGGACCCAGCCGCTCCGCTGACTCTTATTAATTGCGAAGATGAGTGGACATCATCTCTCTGCTTCCTCATTTGGCACCCATCCTCCCAGACATCATGGCTAAATTACCAGATTATGTATCTCGCATTAACGGATTTGCTCTCTTCCAAATTTTAAGTAACTTTCCCGTCGAGTTTCTCGCCACGGAGAGCGAGGGATGCCAAGGGCATCGTGGTCAGCGCTGCAGCCCTGGGTACGCTGGCTCCATTGCTCCACGCCAGGCTGATCCAAAACTGGAGCTCAGGAAACTGCAGCCCTTGATGTATTTGGAGCTGCTGGGGGCTCATACACCCATGTAAACAGATATATACCCACACAAGATTATACGGCTAAAGATACGTGTGCGAATAAGGCGCCGTTCTCAGAAATAAACAATCATTAACGTGGAAGTGAAACTGAGCAATCGCGGGAAAACGTGGACTTCCAGGGGGGAAAAAAAATAAAAGAAAAGCAAGAAAGCAACCACCTCTGCCTCCTTTTCTATTTTTGCTTGTGCTCTCACCGCATTACGTTAAATGCATTTCATAAATTAGTAATCTGGCCGCAACACTTGACACTCCTGTAGGATACCGTGAATCACTGTGGCCGTTTATTCGTTTGCAAACTTCATTATACTGGGGATAAATCAACACGTTACAATATCTCGGCCAGCCAAATTTGATTTTTTTTCAGCTCCCACTTCCTTTTTCGTTCTCTCTTGCTCCCTTCTCGCCCAGCACCTCCCCACCCCCAGCAACACGGATAGATTAGGCTGCGGCGGACCAGTCATTATGAAAATCTATCGTTAATACACTCTCAATGTCAAAATGTCATAGGTTTACATGCGGAACCCAAAAATAAGAAAACCAACCGACCTCCTTAATTAAAAAAATATGGATTGCGGGGTGATCAGCTGGAGGGAACATTTGGGTGCCGGGAAGGCGGTGGGCACAGGCGGAGTCAGGAACTGCTACTTTTCTGCCTCTATGCTGATTTTTTTTAATTTAGCACTTCGCGCAAATCCAGATTAAAATAACTCCAGCTATTGATCCGAGCAGTGGAATTGACATTAATTTTAGTTCACTTCTCACTTTGCAAAGGGATCAATAGGAAGTAATAACAGCTGACATCCCCGCTGAAAGGAGGAGAAAAGACGGGCTAGAGACAGAAATCGAAAAGCAACCAAATAAATCAGCAGCTACTTTTCCACGGCATCAGACAAACTCCAAACAGATTGCAAAAAGTCTTTGTTGAATTAACTAAACAAGGAGCAGAGGGAGGGGGGGTGGAGATCAATCTATGAAGCTACACAAACTGTCCACCAAGTATGAAGGTTAGACAGACAGACTGAAAACAAAGTCTGAGTTTTTTAATTATTAATTTTTGCATGGCTACCTTACACGTATGGTTACTGGTTTTTTTAGAGCTAGCCTGTTTGAGGTGTATACAAATTACCTGGGTAATCGTGTGTGTGCCTCATAACAAGGCTAAACACGCCACCACCAAGACAAATTGAATCAACAGCCTTTAGCCCTGAACCATAAAAAAAAAAAATCTCTCACCAAGGAACAAGTTGTAATCAGTTATCCCTGGCTCGCTTTTGGTTCCTCCGCTTACGAAGGCTGTAGCAGTAGTGGGCTGAATTACTTAAGGGGAGAGTCTGATAAAAGTAGGAGAAGTCACGACAGGGCTGGTTGTAGCACAAACCCCCCAGCAAGGGGAGAAAACAGCAGGGACCACCGGTTGTAGGCGTAAAACCCGCTTGCTAAGCAGCCTGCAAAGAAACACACACAGATGCAGGCACATGCACACCCCATGCGCAGCCACCAGATCTGCAAACCCTTTACTAAAATGTTACTCGGAGTTCCTATTGCTAAATCACCTCTCTGCTATCGATTAAAATGAATAAAACACACCACTCCGGTTTCTACAACAGGTTGCATTTTTGTGGTCTCTCAACCATTTCCAAATGCCAGAGATTAAAATAATGGGGCAAATTAACATTTTTTTCTCCCTCCAGAAACAAAGTTTTCTGGGGGAAAAAAAAATTAATTAACAAGCTATGGAGGGGAAAAAAGAAAACATTAAAACAATAGGAAACCCAGGAAAATTGATGATGCATGTAAATTAGAAAAGACCCAGGAAAAAAATCACAATATCCATTTACATTAAAAAGTTTTTTCCCCATAAATGTCAAGTAGGAATTTAGAAATATGCTCTGCGCAGAAAAGCCAAAGATTATAAAACAAAATAATGCCAGCTGTTTGGGGATTTAAGTGCTCAAATGGATTATATATTTGAACCAAACTGGATTTCCTTATAATAAATAAAACAAATGCAAGCTCGAAAGCCAACAAAGGAGAGCTCTCATCACTGGATTAAGATACAAAGGAAAAACAGTTAATTTTTTTTT